>NC_063196.1:21790088-21847588 GCF_017589495.1 Alosa alosa
GTCTCCTCAATACATGTAAACGTGAGACACAGCTGTCACACAAAACATGATCATAATCCAGGGGCTTTTTGTTTCTCGACTCGGGAGACAGTGTGCCGTAACCAGTGGAAACGGTGACTGAGCAAGGCGACTCGGTGACCCCAGGAGGATAGGATGCCACCAGAGAGCCCAGCGAGGAGAAACCAGATCGCAGGGATGGAGCACCGTGCGTGTCACTTGTGGAACCAGCGCCTTCGGGGGAGGGACGCTCAATGTAAGCAGTCTCCGGGGCTGCTTGGCACCGTTTCCCGCGAGACAGACCGCCTGGCTGGTCATCTGTTAGCTGTGAAAAGTAATCATACCCCTATATTATATTAATTCCGCGGATTTAAATGCGGCATAATCACTCTTTAAGCACATATCAGATACCCAAAGAATAGCCATGCGGCACTGGATAGAAATTTGAATGAGTTCATCTAAAAAAAAAAAAAAAAAAAAAAAAAATCAATAAAATATTAATATTTAATCATACTGACCACATATCTTCTGCCGCGGGAAATCAGAGACGGTCCACTCTTATCCTCAAAAGGAGAGGTCATCGCAAAACAAATATTTAAGGCACCGATGAAATAATGCTCTCTCTACAGTAAACACAAGTCCATTCTGTTCCCCGCATCAGACGCGCAAATGAAGGTTAAGCATCATCACACACCAAAGGTAAAAACGGCGGTGGAAACTTAATACATTATCATCCTGGTACATCCGTATTTAACATCCATCTTTTGATTGTCCATCATAATATTAAACTCTTATGCGTAGTGGCGAGCGTGCGTAATTCAGGTGCGTAAAGAGACCACACGCGCGAATTCATAATAGTGTCCGTAGCTTTGGATCTGTCTAACCATCAAAAAACGTCAGCCAATAATTCTCTCCGCAGCCCTACTAGCCTACTACATCTTCAAATCCTAGTGTCCTATATGGGGTCGTCCAAAGTTTAAAAAAACTCCTTGTTTGAAAGGTCTTGAAACGGCACTGTGGTGCCAGAAAAAAATCACTCTGAAAGATTGTTCTCGCCTCCAAGTCATAGCTCTCCAGAAAAATAACATTTCATCCGTAGTCATAATCCATGTATAGAGGGCTTGGCAGCATGGTCTATTCTTCTCTTATGATTCACGAGTTATCGAACATGTAAGTTCAGTTGATGAAGGGCGCCACCTAACGATTGATTAAATATCGGTGACCACAGTGGTTCAAAGGCTGTAATACCTCATACCTCTTCATGGGTGGGTTTATTAGCCCGCCAGCAATTGGGTATCCCAATTATTATGTTTTTGGCATTAGAAAAAAAGTGAAGATATGTTGTCTCTTTATTGTAGGAATCTAGGAGACATTATTTAGTAAAGTGCTTCCGCAGGCTATGCCTAGCAGTCTGTGATAAAATTTAATCTACTTGGAGGTGTGATTTGGCTCGGTCCGAGTCACACTGTTTATTTGTATTAGCCTATTCGCAGGACTAGTCTAGGACTGTGTGGGGCGCGTGTGTGTGTGAAAGAGAGAGGGTTTTCCGGTGAATGGACAGCTAGACTTTAAAGGGACACCAGGCAACGTTTTCGTGTTAATTACTCATCTTCGTAAGTCGGTATATGGTTAAATGACTCGTTACAGGGCGAATGAAGACTCTCTCGCCCGCCCGTATACTGCCTGTAGGAAGAATATCCCGCTTGCAAGTTCAGTGTATCGTACCCGCCGACCGAAGCAGGATCAGTTTACATCCTGCATCCACAGCACAGAGGCAGGCTAACGAAACGCTATGGCAGAGCCGGCGAAGAAGCAGCGAAACCCCGGAAGATGCAAAGAAAAGGAAAAGAGCTTCAGAACGAGCGAGGGGGAGTTTCGTAGAGAAAAAGCATTAGGCTTGCCTGGTGTCCCTTTAACTGCTAAAGAACCGTAAAGAACAACTATGAAATTATCAACAAATAATAGCGGCCTTACATTGTACGATTTTGGTCTGTTTTCACAGTCGGCGACTACATTTCCAAAGTCGGACAGAAATCATGGGAGTTGTAGGCTATTGGAATCGCGGCGCGCTCCCGTCAACTAGATCGTTTAGTGTAAAGTGCCAATCTTAGCGGTTTTAAGTCAGTCTTTTTCTAGTTTTGCCGTTACAACAATATCAAACATGTTTGATATTATCGCAAGTCTTTTGAGTCGTGGCTCATGCAAATAGTGACGTGAACAATATGAAAACCTAGTGACCTCTCTCCAACACCAAACAGGAAGGGGCAAAGTAGGCGACAGCTGTAGCCTATATGATTATTTGTTATTCTTATACTATTTGTCGTTTCTTATACATATTTAGTCGGCTCTTCCACGTGACAGAACAACTTTATACATACAGTCGGTTAAGACGTTCGGAAAGGTTACCGCCCCCCACGAGGGGGAAAGCATGCTAACCTCACACAATGGAAGTCAATGGGCGAACTAGCTAACAGTTAGACTTTATACATTCGTTTTACATTCAGGTGGAGTTCTGCTTGTTTCTGAACACAATAATTTGAAGGAATTGTGTTTACTTAACTGCCCAGTGTATGCTAACAACTTAATTCACCCTAGATTGCCCAATGTTGACGACAAATTTCTCTGGAAGCTATATTCAATGGTAGCATCATTAGGTTGCTAACTGGCTAACTTTATATCGCCAGTGTAACATAACCAACTGGTACACATTACTTGTTAAAAACTACTCCCACGGCCATTGTAGGGAATGTGCATTCATGTGAGAATAAATTCAGATGCAACTTACGAGTATGTGATGTTATGGCAAAAGGGTTAGCTTGCTAAACCGAGCTACACAGTCCGGCCATTGAAAGCAGTTCTACAATGAGTAGATGCTACACTCGAGACAGTTCTGGCCGTTTAACTGGAATTAGCAAAATGAGGGAACTTAATGTTACCCTTAACCTCCTTGACACACAGATAACTCTCAGTTGAAACGTGTTTATGCCGTTTAGTGATGTTTGCTAAAAGATTTAATATTTTTATAGGTGCTTTCTGTACTCAAGCCGGTGCACCTCCATTAGATTACATGCAATCGAAACGAATGTTTTCCCCCTCAGGGGCTTTTCAGCCACGGTAACCACGATTATGACTAGTTGCCGACTGTATATCGGTTAGGGATGTCACGCATGAAACAATGCTGCAGAAACACGAAAATATGACTTTGAGCTTAGTAGGCTATCATTCAGTTCCTGTTTATGCACGATGGGTAATAATTTAAAGGAATCTAGTTGCAGTCTTGTAAATGTGACCCTGCAAGATCCCTAGTCATTGCAAAATCATAGTCTGTGACTTAAAAACTCTACTACTTGTCTTTAGATGTGAGACGGTCTGAGACTGTAGTCTTTCAAAAATCTTTTCCAAAGTCCATCAGTGTAAGGAGGGCTTTAGATGTAGGCCTATGACTGACCTTTATAACTGGCACAAGTGCTTTCCTTATCTTAGCGCGGCCTTATTAACCTCAGTACAGGCTCTGTGCCTCTCCTTTTCAAGAATGACACTGCCCACCTGATTAAAGATGCATTGATTTCCCTGATCAACTTGCTGGACCTTGTTTTGCTGAGCTATGGGCGAAACCAGAGCTGTGCGTAAAGAATTAACTGAACACCGGTTGAGAAAGGTGGGCTCCTAGTAGGCTGCAGGAAATATAATTTCGCCCCCACGACAAAAATGAGAGGAAGGCAGGAGCTATACGTATAAATGATCTGTTAATGTTTTAAATAATGACATTTGGCACGTTGAGCATAAACAAAATATATAATGAGGTCATCGCGAGTTATACTTGCAGGAAATCTTTTGCACATCTACAGGGCTACCTACGGTAATTGGCGCTGAACGTAGCCCCTCCCTGTACACACAAACAGGGTAGGTATATGACCACGACGCCGTGCGTTGTCTTTGCCGGCTGAAGGGAGACGTGCGCAGTTAGTGCCGTTTGGCGCAGCAGAAAAATAAGGCGGCCTTCTTTCATGTAACGACAACGGCTCGTGCACAGACCAGTTTCCTCTAATTTGAAGACTTATCAGTGTTGGTTTTTATTTTGGTGAAATATTGTTCGATTCAAAACGGAAACATGAGTTCGATAAATGTAAAAAAGCTGAAGGTAAACGAGTTGAAAGACGAACTCAAAAAGCGTCAGCTTTCAGACAAGGGACTGAAGGCCGAGCTAATGGACCGGCTACAGGCCGCGTTGGATGAGGAGGCCCTGGCTCAAGACGATTCCGTAGGACAGGCTGCTGAAGAAAACGGGGCAGATGGTGGGGACGGTGAGGCGAGTTTGCAAGATGAAATGAATGAGGAAGAAGACCATGTCATCTGTGAGGGCATGGAGGCCGAAGACGAGCAAGGCGATGATGGCGGTGAGGCGGACGAAGGTGTTGAGGCGGACGTAACAACGGCGGCTGAAAATGAAGACGTGGGCGACCAAGAAGATTTTGACATGGGTGGTGCAGAGGAGGAGGACGACGACGTACTCGGAGAAGAAGACGATGCGATACTGAAAGAGGACGACGATGAGGTGGATAAAATCGACGAGGAAGATGGTGAGCCGGAATCTCAGCCAGCAGAGGGTGAGTCTCCATTTAAAATTTTAGCTGAAGCGCTTGGGATCACGTGTGTCTGTTGCGCTTGGTTTGTATGGAGCCGGTCGATTCCGGGCTCATGAGGCTAATGTTGGTCCACCCGATTTATTTTAATGATTGCAAACTTGGCTTTGTGTTGTGTTTGTTGGGCCGCATGTCTTTTCAATGGCAGAAGGCTGAACGCCGTGGAATCCGAAACATTTGGTTCATATTTACTGTTTCAATACTAGCTAATGCTAGCTATTATCCACATCAGTGGCCGTTGCTGGTTAGCTTTAGCTATTGTTGCAAAGTCTGCTAGCTAGTTCTAATGAGGTCATAGGCTAACTGACGAGTTCGGCTGGTTCGAGTTAAGGTAACGTTAGCTAACGTTAGATAGCCAGTCATTTGTGTCTTGAATTTTATAGTTAGCCAGGGTAGCTAGCAAAAGTAATACTATCCTAGCTATGATGAATACACGGAATGCATTAATCTGTCTGAAGTTACGTTATGTAGCAAGTATTTTGTGTCCGCCGAAGAGTAACTAGGGTGGTCGGAGCTAAGAATATAATGGCTAGGCTAGTTAGCATGGACGAAATGAACGTTGCATGAATGATGAAGTTGCTAATGTTAGCTAATCGGGCTGGATTGTCCCAATGCTACCTCCGTGTGTTAGGTGTGCCATGTGTTGTGTATTTGGACGGACTATGTTATTTCCCATATGATTTAACCTTTGCTAGGTGCAAGCAAGTGCACATGTAAGGTAGGGTTAGCGTGAACTGCCCAAGTTTCGGTTTCACCAGTCTCTAATGTTGCCTAAATGCGTCTCTTGAGTAGCTTGTTTCTCAAAGCATTTGTCTAACGTAAATTAAAACGATAGCTCCTATCACGTTAACGTGCCTTGGTAGGTATTTATCCGGTGTCTAAGTTAATCGACCAGTTTTGTTTAAAGACTGACATTAGTCATTCCTTGAACGGAGTTCCCGAAGTGCTAAATCTCAGGACTTTTATCAAAGAACAGTAGGCCTATCCTTGATTTCAATCAGAACTGCCCTTGGGTTAACGTTAGCCGTCAAGCTAACTCGTGTATTTGGTCAAACAAAGTAACCTACTCTACGGTAGTTATGCTGCCTAACGTTACTGAAGGCAATGTTATATGTGTTGATAATTAATATCTGATCAGAAGTGGTCGACTCGCTTTAACCTCAGGTGGAGTCCGAGCACTGGCTTTGAAGTCGTGTGGGCCACCCTAACAATAGGGTCCAACACGGTGGAGCACCTCATTACTCTTTGTTTTATTTCCAAAGGGGATGCGGACAAAGACACCAATGCTGATCAGAAGAATAAGAAGGGTGTTAAGAGACGCCGAGAGGAACATGGAAGGGGCTACTTTGAATTTATTGAAGAAAGCAAATACAGCCGGTAAGGATGGGAACGATGGCCTTCGTTATCCGTGAAGCGCCACATTATATTAATGCGTTGGCACTAAGCGCCATCGCTTTTTAAAGACATTTTTGCAAAAACTTATGTCTTTACATCATAAAATCTACCTCAACAAGAGTTAAATGGAGACACGTTTGAGGCTCATCCCTGGCTTGTAATAACCCTTACCCTTATGTACCATCAGACAAAAAAGCTTGCACATGTTAGAATTTGGCGCATTTGAATGCACCAGTAATGGTCATTGTTCCTCATGCATTGTTTTTGGCAGACCTTTTATTGTATGCGCATATGGTGACGCAGATCATACCGCTTCAACTCGCTCAGAGAATGACAATAGGGTGGCAGCTGGACTTGGGAACGCAAAGGCTGGGAGGGATTGAGAGAGCACACTGTATTACCGAGTCATGTTAAAGGGCGCATGTTTTGGGGAACTGGTCCGTGCGAGTAATATGTTGATGGGGCGGGGATGGACTAACTTCGGAGCTTCCAGTGTTCGCTCAACGATTTTCATGATGTGTTCATTTTGTACTATGCATGATATGTATTTTAACATTTTTTCCCCCCCCTCATAACAGATTTCGACTTTTGCATTTACAGGTCATGTAAAGATGATTTACTATGTTTTAACCTCATTTCCTTTGTAGTTTGCTGACCTAGTATCCTTTCTTTAGTCATCCAGCCATTTATTCCATTGTAAATCAGGGCCCGGGGCATTCAGTAAACTAGTCTGAGACCTCCCCTGACCTGATAACCATATGCCAGTTGTCTGAAAGGGTAGAATCTCGAGACTGCCCTGTTTGCTGAAACCTAGAAGTATCACCCATGCTTCACTAGCCATGATTAAAAAAAGCACAAAACTTCATTCTGTATAGAGGATGCCCTTCATTAGATGTTGTGGTCAGTGTAAGGTAAGTAAACAAATACCTGCTCTGATTTGCCCCACGTTATGAATCCACTTGTATTCTTCCAGATTAACATGCTGGCAGAATTCAGGCTGTGAAATTGACACTGTCTGGCTAAGCAGAATGAGTCATTACAAAACTATGCTGCTTCTGTGGTTTTGACGACTGGTTTGTTTTCAGGACCTCATCTGATGTGTTTTGCCAGAAAACCATGGGTAGCAGGCACACTGTAAATGTTTATGTGCTGGTTTTATAAACAGAACATGCTGCAATAGAGGCCTGTCCATTGACTTATTTGCAACACCCCCCTTGCCTCATCCCCAGCTGTTGAAAAGATAAACACTCCTCCTTCATGGTCGGCATCTGCCGCTCTACAGTCTCATGCAGACTGGCTATCTGTCGTATTTGACTCAGTGGAGAGTTCTGCCACTTTTCTCTGTGGGTGAGTTGGCCACCCTCAGGACTCGTGTCCCTTTTTTAGCTTCGGATGTTTCCACTCAAGCACTGACCTTTCCCGGAAAGAGCCGCTTGCGGGGAGTTAAATATATCCTCAAGACCTTTAGAGAACTAGCCGGACCAGCTGGCGTCAAAGGCCAACGCCTCCGAAGGATTTGAGATGCCATCTGTTGTTTTTTTGTATCATTTTTTTCCCGCTCTTCAGCAGTGTATTGCTGTTCCCCCCCCCCCCCCTCCCTTTTCATTTTATAAAGGTTTGCACCACCCGGATCTGGTAAGCAATTGGCAGCATCACTGAGAGCCGCCTACATTTTACACACACATTATGTTTTGATGGAGAAGCAAGCAAACATTGGTATTCTCTTGTTACGACTCCCTACTGATCCTCCCGCCCTGTGCAGTCATCCTCCTCCCTCTGGGCGGGTCAGTCTGCCACTGCCCCCACCCCACCCCTCCCCTCCCCTCACACACACCTAAAGCCCTCTTCTCATTCTGAATGGCCATTCCTGTCTCTCTTTTTGCAGTGCAAAGTCCCCTCTGCCCCCATTGGAGGAAGAGGATGAAGAGTTTGACGACACTCTGGTCTGTCTGGATACACGTAAGTGATGCAAGCGTGACAGATTTGTAGGGAGTGAGGGTGGGAGAGATGGAGGAGCAGTCACTAGGCTGCTCAATAGTTTAAAAGGGCTTGGAGTTCCAGAGGAGGAAGACTGACTTCCCAAGCCGCTCAAGCAGTGAAAGAATGTCTCCTTTTATTGCGTAATTAGTCTTTCAGGATTTACAGGGATTCTGGGCAAAGCTACATTCCTTAGATGTTGAAAGTGTTCCTGTGCCCCAGCCCCCTTATCTGTGTTAGACATGTTGGACAGCTGTGTGCACTGTCCACTCTGTGGTCCCTTTCATAGTACACATCACAAATGCAAATGAATCTGCCATCCAACTGCATTATATCTGTGCCTACAGAAAGAACTTTAGCACCCTGGGGCACCCTTTGGGAGAATTCTCAAAATGGCTCTAGGGCACCCAGTTCTCCTAAATGATTATCTGTGGCCTAAATAATGTCTGTCCCACCCAAGCAAATTGGTGAAAATGTGTCAATAAATAGGCCAGCTAGCTAGGATTAGTCCTTTCAACATGCCACTACTTTGTGATTATGCGCTGGAGGTTTATCACCTCAGGCTTGGGGTGAAGTGAGTGCAAAGGTAAGGCCCTTACAAGGAAGCACCTGTTCGTGGCAGCAGCGAAAGCTTTAGCAAGTACTGGGCTACCTCATGGCAAAAGTTCTAGAAAAGCCCCAGTGCAAAGAAATTAGCACAGTTATAAGAGTTTAATACTTTGCACCATTTCTTTGATCTTCAGTTCATCAGTTACCATTTTATAGATGTTCAGATGCGGTGCTATCCTTTAGAATCTTGGATTTGTTGAAAATTAGCCATATCTAGTAGCAGATAATCCGTGTCTGCCATTTGTATATGGAATGTAGTAGCGGTTTGGCTGCTGTGAACATCTCTTATATTTTGCCATATCCAGACAACTGTGACCTGCACTTCAAGGTGTCCCGCGACCGTTACAGTGCCTCCTCCCTCACCATGGAGAGCTTTGCCTACCTGTGGGCAGGTGGCAGGGCTTCCTATGGTGTGGCCAAGGGCAAGGCTGGCTTTGAGATGAAGGTGATGACCAATTTCCTCAGTGGACAATATAGACTATCTATCTGAACTGAGCTGACCCTAATAATGGTGGCCAGTTTGTCATAGTTTTTCATTTGTTAACTTGACAGACTACAACTGGTATATTGAGTTGTAAGTAATGTTTGTGGTGATGTGTTTCTTCTTAATTAAAATAATAGGAGGCTAATTTGCATGCATATATTTTTACATTTTTTTTATTAATTTATTTTTTATTTTACCATCGTTATTTACCTTTGTAGCAATATCCTAACTTTTATCATGCTTGTTGTTACTTGTCTCCAGGTCATTGAGAAGATTCCAGTGAAGCACATCTCCAGCAAGAACCTTGACATCCATGAGGTGCAGGTGGGATGGTCCCTGGCTAATGGCAGCCTTTTGTTGGGTAAGTGAGCTCTGGAGAATGGTGAAACTCCCCCTAGTGGTCATTGAGCAATAACACTAATCCAAAAAAACAGCTGACTAGTACAGATGTTGGCCAGATATGTCAGTTACTCTGTAAGGCTTAGTTTATAATTGATGGCATTCATTTGTGTGATTAAGTACGTAAAGAACCATCAACTTGTAATGTGTAAGACTGAAATTTATTTTAAATGGTTTTAGATAAGGACAAGCTACAGTTCGTTAATAAAGCTAGCACAGAACTGTTATTCAATTAGCTTGCAGCACTTAAATGGTGACCTGTATTGTAGTTGCTGTATTTTGGCTGATTGAAGAAGCTTATCTTGATTTTCTTCACTAATTTAAGCCATGGTAATGTTTTGAGGAGGGAATAACTGACAGTCCTGATTGGTTCTCCAGGTGAGGAAGAGCACTCTTTCGCTTATTCTGGGAAGGGCAAGAAAACCACCAACTGCGAGACTGAGGACTATGGCGAAGCCTTGGATGAGAATGATGTTGTCGGCTGCTTCATCGTAAGGATTTTTTTTTTTGGTGCCTTTGTCTTATCAAGGCAGTTTAAAAGATGATGGGTTTTATCTCTGAACACTTCATTAATTTGAATGATGGGCAAAGTGCAAAATCTCACATTTTATTTAATTAAATTAGCTTAAAGAAACCGTATGTCAGAAATGTATTTCAATTAATCATAAAATGGCCCTGATATGTCACTAGACATTAAAGGGACACCAGGCAACGTTTTCGTGTTAATTACTCCTCTTCGTAAGTCGGTATATGGTTAAATGACTCGTTACAGGGCGAATGAAGACTCTCACCCGCCCCTACTGCCTGTAGGAAGAATATCCCGCTTGCAAGTTCAGTGTATCTTACCCGCCGACTGAAGCAGGCAGGCTAAAGATTGTTGCAAACGTGTGTGTATAATGGCAGAGCCGGCTAAGAAGCAGTGAAAACCCTGACAGAAGACGCAAAGAAAAGGAAAAGAGCTTCAGACCGAGCGAGGGGGAGTTTTGTAGAGAAAAGTGGTGTCCCTTTAAGAAATCGTGTTCATTTCAAATACTTCCATCACTGACAACAGTAGTCCGGCCAGGATATTGTCATTTAAAAAGTAAAGTTGCAGCCCTCAACTGATGATCTTGTGTTTTGTCATAGCATGTTGGGTTTTGGCCTGATGCGCCACCCTCCACCTATCTACTAATCACAAAGTCAGTAGTGTTTCGGCATCCGGGTTGGCAACGTCGAGTCAGGGGGGAGGGGATACACCGCTCTACAGTAATTTGAAAGTGATTGCAGTACCAGTTTTGTCCACAATCTTGCATATGGTTCCTTTAATTTATATTTAATAACTAGGCAAAATGTATTTGCAGTTAAGATCTTGCCCATGTTGTCAAATTACCTAACATTGTTGAGTCCGCTCAAGGCACTCGCATGCCACACAATATCTTTAGTTCATGCACAAGAGCTTGACTTGATAGATTTAGCATTTTTCCCACGATGCTATAGCATCTGATTGAAACACAAAGGGTGTTACGCAAAAGTTGCATTGAAATGATATTCTGCAAGGAATATTTATGTATACCACTATGATCTGTATGGTGACAAGGGGAATAAATTCTATATGCATAAGGATAATGTGGCTTTTTTTTTCTCTGTTTTGTTTGTTTTTTAAGAACTTTGATGGTGATGAGGTGGAGCTGTCCTTCGCTAAGAATGGTAAAGACCTGGGTGTGGCCTTCAAGGTCAGCAAAGAAGCTCTGGGAGACCAGGCCCTTTTCCCACACGTCATGTGCCACAACTGTGCGGTGGAGTTCAACTTCGGCCAGCTGGAGACTCCCTACTTCCCCCAGCCCGACTGTTTCCCCCTCCTGCAGCAGGTGGCTCTCGGGGACCGCGTCCGCGCACCCAAGGGGCCGGCCACCAAGAGCGAATGCGAGGTACCCTTAAACACACACCTTTTGAACACACTCTTCAGTGGTTTTCTTGAGCTCAATCATGGCTTTGAGTGGTCTTTATCTGTAAAAAAAAAAAAAAAAAAATGCTTGTTGCTAGTGATTCGACAATGGTTTCGATATTATGTTCTGTTTGGGTCCTGAATCAGGGTTGAAAAGCATAATCTGAAGTGTGTGTTTTGTGTGTGTGTGTGTAGGTGATCATGATGGTGGGCCTCCCTGGATCAGGCAAGACTGTGTGGGTAAAGAAACACATGGAGGAAAACCCCGGCAAATACAACCTACTGGGCACCAACACCATCTTGGAGAAGATGATGGTAAATTCATTATTTGAATTCATAGTATTTAGATAACAGGGAGGTGTGTACGTGCACATACTCTGTCCAGTGAGTTGTTGCGGTCTTCAGTCCAAGTAGTAGTGTTTTATGAACTCATTTAGTGCTGAAAAGTATTTAAGGAGACTTGCAACTCGGTCCTTTTTTCTCTGCACTGATTTAGATTGGTAGTCTGAAGCGCCAGAATAAGGATGTCACAAAGCTCACAGCCATCTCCCAGCGTGCCCCTCTCTTCCTGGGCAAGTTCATTGAGATTGCCGCCCGCAAGAAGAGGAACTACATCTTGGACCAGGTAAGGAGCTGTGTGAAGCCCATGAGTTGCTCTACCTTCTAGTGTGAATTTCACAAAGAACTTCAAAAATTCCACACAATGATCATCGTTGTTGATGTTTCCATCTGAAAGTCATTGAAGGCCATACTGAAACTATTGTTGTCATATATAATTCAGTTAAATCAGTTACTTGTTTTGCTGAGTTGACAGCATTTTGGCTATAGAGAGTAGTGTAGAGTATACAGCCCTGAATAGAGTAGTTAGTAGGCAGGCTACATTTTAGGGACGACTCCAAATCGGTGTTGTAATGGCTCATTAAGTGCTGTTGACAAGAGCAGAGCTGGTATTTGTAATTGAATCCTTTCTTTGTGTCAAAATGGTTCATTAAGTGCTATTAACCATAGCAAAGCTGGTGTTTGAGTAAATCCTTCCTCTAACTGTCTCTCTGCGTCCTCCCCAGACCAACGTCTCTGCCCCTGCCCAGAGGAGGAAGATGTGCCTGTTCGCCGGCTACCAGCGCAAGGCAGTCGTGGTGTGCCCCACTGACGAGACCTACAAGGAGAGGACACAGAAGAAGGCAGAGACGGACGGCAAAGACGTGCCCGAACACGCCGTGCTCAAGATGAAGGGTAGGCATCAGCTGCGCCGATTTCAGAGATGCTCATTTAAATTGTTTTCTTCTCTGCTATGGGGGATCGAAGACTCTCTCCTTTTTTTCTCCTCATTGTTGTTGTTTCACTCACTTGTTCCTTTTCCTTTCCTCTTTGGTCAGGCCTCTACGCCTTGCCCGAGGTGGGCGACTGCTTCACTGAGGTGACCTACGTGGAGCTGGAGAAGGAGGAGGCCACCAAGGTGCTGGAGCAGTACAAGGAGGAGAGCAAGACTGCGCTGCCCCCAGAGAAGAAGCCCAACCAGGGGGCCACGACCCCTAAGAAGGGCGGCCAGCCGCGCAACCGCTCGGGGAAGAACCGCGGTGGTGGTGGGAGGCGGCGGCGGAGGAGCCGGAGGCCAGCGTGGCGGTGGTGGAGGCCGCGGTGGATTCCAGAACCGAGGCAACTTCAGAGGAAGTGAGTTCAGTGTTTCCCACGGAATTAAATTCCATTTGTTGTGGTTGGTTTGCAGAATTAACTTGAATACAACCGTTTTTAACAAATTAGCACAGCGTGCTTATGATGCTAGCCAGATTTAAGCACAATTTAGTACAACCTGGAAAATCATTGTGTGGTGGTCAATGTTGATATTGGTGGGCTGCCACAAATAAGTCAATGTATGGGAAACACTGGAGTTCCTAGTGGTGGACCAGATGGTGGTCTGGCACCTGATGGTTCAAAGTTTTCTTTTTGGACTCCTGCTTGAGCCAGACAGTACTATTCTATTAGATGTAGAAGATGCATTTGGGGCTATTGCATTTCCACTGAGCTATACTTGTGTGTACAATCAATGTGTATGAAGGTCATATACTCACCTGTTCACCCTGTTTGCCTGTGCAGTGCCTGGACCTCGTGGTGGCTTCAACCGTCCACCCAGAGGCTTCCTGCCTCCAGCAGCCTTCCGAGGGGGCTTCAATAACCGCGGCAACTTCAACCGGAGCGGCGGTGGTGGTGGCGGCATGCCCCACCGTGGTGGTGGTGGTGGCGGAGGAGGAGGAGGTGGTCGCCAGGGAGGACCCATCAGGAACAACATGGGCGGTATGGGAGGCAGCCGGGGCAGACCCATGCATCATGGTGGTGGCGGCCCAATGCACCGAGGCGGAGGTGGTGGCGGCGGCATGAACCGCGGGGGAGGCGGTGGACCCAACAGAGGAGGAAACTACAACCAGGTGAGTTATAGGAGACTGAACTGTGTGAGGGAAAGAAGGGGAGAGAATTCTGAAATTCTATAAGGGAGCGGGGTTGAAAGATTGGTGGCAGGTATACAAGTACAGCGTCTTTGGTGTAGTCCGAGTATGACTCGGAATACTTAGATCTGTATACTAGTCCATCTACACATTTGTTACTAAACGGGTGAATTTGAGTTGCTTGATTACATGCATTGATTACTGTCTATAGTTTTGCCAGGTGGTTCCCCCCACCCCCCATATTTATAGGTCATTAAAAATGCTCTTTGGCTCGAAATGCAGGCCTTGGTGATGAGCCATTATCTCAAATTGTGTTGTGCTTGTACTTAAAGTTCCGGGGAAGAGGCGGCAACCAGCATCGTGGCAACAAGAACGGCAACTTTGGCATGAACAAAGCCCAGGCCTTCAACCAGAGCTGGCAGCAAGGGGTAAGTTGGTGTGCACGCTCATCTAAGCTTTCATCTTTGTGGATTCATAGACCCCCATCTTCCTGCCTTTGCTACTTTCAAATCAAAAGTTGTGCAGGCTTAGAGTTGATTATCTTGTCACATTATACATTACTAGTGCAATGCCTGCACATTGAAAACCCGTAGCCCTATTAAATACCTGCAGGTATGTCTGCGTTTAAAAATAGGATCGGGAAAACATCATTCCAGCTAAGCATTCCATAATGAATACTGAATATTATATCAGTATTTCCCATACATTGACTTATTTGTGGCGGGCCACCATAATATCAACATTGACTACCACACAATGATTTTCCATGTTATTTAAATTGGATGGAATTCTTTCATTGTAGAGCTGTGTGCACTTTTGCACAGCTTCTACTTGTCTCCGTCTCAACAAACCTACATGCACTTTAAAGAAAACATTAACAATCTTGCAAGGGTTGTTGGCATAAAAGACGTAATTTCTAAAACTCTTGTATTCAAGTTAATTCTGCAAACCTACCACCACAAATATAATTAAATTCTGTGGGGAAACACTGATGTACATTAGCCTATAATAAATGTGCAGTGAGCAGAATTTAGGCATGGCTGCATGTGACATTTTTTCAGATCAGTATGACATAAGCCTAACAGCTGTTTTGAGTTAAGGCTATATGTTTATTGTTAAGCTTATTTAATAATTTCCTGATATTGAAGACAAACCGTTTTGTGGAATGATTCAACACATGAAATTTGCGATGATGCTCATTCAATTTGGGACCTTGCAGTCGGAATTGTCGTTTGTTTATTCATTGTCTCAAGTCCAAAGTAACCTGGGCTATTCGAAGTGTCAGTTTATTGCACATCATTTTTACGTCATTTTGAATAGCCTCTGCACCACGGAATAATCTTATGCAAGCAAACGGCATACAGGGAGTCTTTATTGTTGAGGTCAGATATGATAATTATCCAAACATATTGCATCTTGACCTGTGCTGTGCCCTAATTCAATGCTGCTAAAACTGTTTATGGCCCTGCACTGTGCTGTGTTAGAAGGGGGGGGGCGGGAGTGGCTACACACTGGGGCATGAACATTAAAATGTTAAGTTAAACAAAAACCTTCCATCATACTACAGGATTTCAAATCATAAAATCTTAAACATGATTAATGCCTCCGACTCCCTATCGGGCACGCACTCTCAGAACCGTTTTTCAAACACCTCACACTACAGGGTCATCAGGGCCATTAATGGATTCCAGTCAGCACGTCTTCCCCTGATTTGTCATTAGGGGCCAATCGGGCCCGAAATTGGCCCAATTTATCCTGTAATGTGAGCCTGGCTTTACTTGGTACAGTACACATAAATCTTACTTTGTGGGGGGTACCACCACCATCTGCAGTGTGTCCCTGGAGTTAACAGTCTATTATGTGACTGTGAAAAATGTGTCCACCATCTTGTTTTTTTAAAAGATAAAAACAGGATATTCTTTGGTAGAAAACATCTTTCTTTAATTTATCCAAATGTTTAACACACACAATAACTTGCACATCAATCAGTCTGACCCTCCCACACCAACACACCGGCCCTTTTTAAAAGGGCACCTGTGGGTGTGGCCCAATTAACTTAATTAACAATTATTACTTTCACCTGCAGACAGTTAGTCAGCCAACACACAGACAGGAACATGTGCAAAAGTGCATTCAATTAAAAACTGTGTTCTAAAACAGGGAAGATGTAGTCAGCATCTTCACAGTGACCCTCAGCCTTTAGAGCTGAATCCCATGCTCAGTCTGTTGTTGGAAATGTGTCCGTCTCCCCCTGCTGGTGCCTAACCTGCCTGCTTGTGTGATTCTAGTTCTGGAATCAGAAGCCATGGAGCCAGCAGTACCACCCTGGATATTACTGAGAGCTTTCTCTCAGAGACTGGTTGCTTTAGTGGAAGCCTGCTCACCCACCCTGATCCATGGAGATCCCCCCCCCCTCCTCCTTGGTCTCCACATCTCCGTTTATTCCTTTGCTTTTTTCCTTTCGTTTTATAAGTCTGCTTTTAAATTCTGTAAAAACCCATAAATGGAGGAGGGGAAACGCATTCCACAACTGTCAGGAGGAGAGCCTGGTTCTCTCTCTCTCTCTCTCTCTCTCTCTCTCTCTCTCTCTCTCTCTCTCTCCTCTCTCTCTCTCTCTCTCTCTCTCTCTCTCTCCCTCCAGAGCAGAATGGTTTCACCTTCTTTCTGTTTTATTTTTGTACATTTTATTGGAATTATTTTTTTTTTTTTTTTTTTTTTTTTTAGAAAACCCCACCCCTTTTATCCAGCAAAACAAAGCCCCACAGCGTCCAGTGTTTGTGTGGGGGGGGCGGGGGTGGGTAATGCTTTGCAAGAATTTCAGGGTTGTGCATTTTATGCTGTACTGTCATTTTTATGAAATGTAAATTATTTTTCCCTTTTCATAGTTATCAGTATTGTACGTAAACCCCTTATTTTTTGAAACACTTAAAAATCTCCCCTGAATTTAAACCTCCCATTTTTAAGTGCATGTTGCTGTTGTGGTTAAATTTAATTGGTAGTATTTCAGCAGCTCAGTTTGCCCGTGTTGTAACAGATGAAGGTGTGCCCTGCAGAAGTAGATTGCTCCTTTTTGTGTGCGACTGTTTTTTGAAATATTTGTTTAAAAAAAAACAATAATAATGTCAAGCCTGTTCTAGTTAAACTTTATAGGTTTACAAATAAACGGGTTACTTGCTTTTTTACAAACTTGAATGGCTGGTGACTGATTTGATTATTCATTTTTTTAACAATAACCTTCAAAGGTGCTAGCGAGCCTTTGAAGGAAAGCCGTGCTGGTCCCATCCTTACCAGTAATGGGACCTGCCAACGATTACGTCTTCCTATTCTAAAACCATGAACAGGGAGGACTCAAGCAAATCAACCAGCTTTGATCAAAGAGTAAGGAGAAGAGACAAAAAATAGTTTATATGAGTAGTGCAAAAATCCAGACTTGATACAGATTTTTTTTTTTTTTTTTTTTTTTTTTTAACACGGATCATGTGAGGCATCCTACTGATGGTGTTTGAAATTAAGTATTTTATATGTAATTTCTCAGGAGTCATTGTAAATTGTTCACCTCTATCTACAGCAGGCTTTGATATTACAACAATTTTAACTTTTCACCAATTTCACAATCAGATTTTATTCGTAAGTAAACACTTTGCATCTAATGGAGGTCAGATTGTAGATAGGGTAGTGGAAGATTGGGCTGGCAGCAATAGCAGGGGTTTATCTCAAACAGCAGCCAAAGTCACTTTTGGGTAGCTTTGATTCCAGATAGCTGCAGCCAGGGCCTGTACTTGCCAGGGGCTGCCCCTATTCTGCCAAAGCTCAGCTCTAAAGTTAACAGCACTCTGAAGTTGGTCATATCCAGGGAAGAGTGCAAATGTCTGTTCTAAGTACGATTAGCCACTCCCAAGGTTTTTTTTGAAAATGAAAACTGTTTAAATCCAGGTGTAGTTCCGGTCCCGTTTTGTCGGTCCCGCATTGATATGTATGACAGTGTGACATTTAAATGGAATGGAAAGTATTTGCAATTTATATCGTCTAATGAAGCTTCAATCTGATATTTGCACAAATGACTTGAGTAAATTAAGATATGTTTTATTTAATTCCAAGATGTTAGTAATTCAGGAAGCATAACTGCACCCTCTGATGGGTGATGTCCGACCCATAGAAGGAAGTCTGTTTGTTTTGCCGGTATGATGGTTATTTGACTGCACTACACTGTAAAATGAGCAAGTTAGTATTAGATGCTGTACTTGTTTCCATGTCTAAATGTTAGGGTGGTATTAGACGCCCCCTTATCCATGGCAGCTATTTTTATATTGTAATTAGAGGCCAGTCTTTAGAGAAACCTAGAGATTGGTTTGTCCAATCCTTTTCAAATGATCCTTTCAGTAACTTCACACACCTGTAGTAAGGTCTCTTCCTTTCCCCTGCTTAGCAATGCAATTTTATCCATCCTGGTTATTATCTCTGCAAGGGCTCAGTTGTTATACATCATTGTCTTGCCTGCATTACATTCTATTTACATCATCATCTATAATCGTTTTATTCTGTAATGCTCTTATCCAAAGCAGCCGACAAGTATAGCTCTTTACCACGTTGTTGCGCCACTATTCTTGCAATACATGTTGGAAACTGGGCTCAGATTTGACTTCATGGACAACTGAATGTCTTTGAAGTAATGGAGGACATTGCGATATGCAGTGTCTCTCTTCAGAGTCATCAGTGCTGTTCCTATGGATAAGGACACGTTTCTCTGTTATATATGCTTGCAATGTCTGTTTGTGGGTTCTTTGAGTTAACTTGGTAAACTCCAACATTCAGGGCATCCAGAGCTGTTTTCCATGGACAGTCGCTATTATCCAGAGTAGCCTATACTCTTTTATATGTTGGTGTGAGATTGATGCATATTACTGTTACCACGTTCAACTATATCCCACTTGAAACCAGGACACTGCCTGGCACAGGATACAATAAACAGACGATCTAATCACTTAAGTGTTTGAATTCTTTTCTCAGCTGTCTTTTCTGATGAACCATCAGTGGCATCAGTACATTGCCTCGTTTTACGTGTGCACCAACTTGGATAATAAATCATTTAGGAATTATAGACATGCAAATAAGTAGCTCCAAATCATGGTGAGCGTGAATAGAATTACACCATTATGCAGAAAATCATTCTGGTAGCTTAATATTTCCATTTACTTTGCCATTATGCCATTGTTAGACCTATCAGAAAAAAATGTAACACTTCACTAATCTGCAAATAGTTTCAGTTAGTGGTAAATTGGCTGAATATTAAGGTATGACATGTTGAATTAAACTGACTTTGTTTACAAATGGTTGACTTGCCAGACGAGTTTATGTACTATGTTAATTTGTTTCACTAGCTAGGCTGCGATCCCCAGTGTTATGTTAAAACATTATTTGCTCAGCTAAAGAGTACACAGAAGCTACATAAGCAGTTAGGGCGGCAAAGTGAGAAACCCTGCCAATTACAAATGAAGTATTAGAAATAATTTGCATTTGACTCACCCCACTCGCAGTCTTCCTCTGGGAAAGAAATACCAATACATCGCGTTTCAAAATGAAAAATAATTTATTTTCAAACATAGTGAAATATGTCACAAACTCATACTATGTACAGGTCAAAAATATAATCTGAGTATCATATATGTTTTTTCATATGGCCCCATGGGCTTATAGGAATTTATCCCACTGACACTTGTTTGGTTATTTACAATTTCACGTCAAAGTGCTAGGATAAAGTGGTTTGCTCAAGAGCAGATTTTGTCCACTACCGTGTTTTTTTTTTGTTTTGTTTTTTTTTACATCGAAGTACTTTAGGTTTGGTTTGCAGTTAAAATACAATGATATGCATTCATACAACAGAAACATTGTCCATTGTGCACCCACACTTCTCCACGATCATGTTGGGGAATTCTGCCACCTCGATCTCGGTATAGTCGCCCTTTTTGACCAGGTACATCATGGGCAATGGTGCGCTCTCAACCACGGCACATTTTCGCTCTCCGTAACCATAGTTGCGCTTGGGCTGCTTGCACCCTCCTGTGCACCTGAACGCCTGATATCCTGCTGGTTCGATTATCCAGTACTGGGTCCACGTAAGGGCACGGAAGTCAATGAAGTACTTTTCACGGCAGCATGTGTCTTTGTTGGCTTCGCAGTCGCCACTTGTCCTATAGAAGTAAAAAAACAAAAACACTTTTAAATGTAAATTATAAAGCACAGTATAGCGTAGCAGAGTAAAACGCAGGCTACACTGGGCCATGTATAGGGGGCGTCCAATACCACCCTAAAATGTATAAATGGAGACAAGTATAGCGACTGCATGGAAACTAAATCTTACCCAAATTCGTCAAGATTGAGTGTATAGAGAACCAGCTCCGGTCTTCCCATGGCGTTCTCGCCCGGGTCTTGGGTGGAAAAATGGACACCCTTTGCCATCTCCGCCGCGTAGCTGCCAGGTCTCTCGCCCTCGACCCACACCTCCAGGTGCATGGGCTTATTCTGCTGCGTTTTCGACCAATAATGGACAGCCTGAGTCACATCAAAGCTGATCCAGCCAGTCTCGTGGATGGGGATCAACCTGGTGAGATCATTAAAATGATTAATTGCATGCATTTCAAAACCATAGCCGCGTAACGGCCAATACGCAAATGACGCGCGTCTACAGTCAAGAATCGTCTGCGCTCTTACCTTGAATCCACAACTGATGTTCTGTTGGATCCGTTTCCCATAACCTCCACCCAATAGATGGTGACCCTAGCGTTGTTCACTGGCCGATGGTTCTTTTTTTCTGGCATGGAATGCTTTCGCGGGGCTTTTTTGTACAGTTTGAGTTCAGCCATGGTCACCTCGCTGTTTTCTGGTATCCTTGCATCCATGTCAAACACTATCCGCTGACGAGTGGCATCAGAGTATATAAACTCACCAGAGATATCTGTTTTGTGAAAAGCAAGACAATCTTAGTACAAACAAAGGTGCAAGGAAATAGTGCTTCTATTACGCACAACTTTACTATTAGCATATTTAGTAATTGACACCATTTTAGCAGATGTTATAATTGCAATATGTTTTCTAAATGACTTCTTACCTGCATTTCCAGGGATGCCTCTCAAGATTCCAGCCAGGCTGGGCAGTGAGCGACGGCGTCTCTTGTTGTGTAGTTTTAGCATGGACAGGTACTTATTTTTGATGTGTGCCGGGATGACAAGGTTCTCCAGATCCCTCTTGTGGATTTTGGGTACCTCGTTGAGTCCCAGTTTTTGCAGCATCGCCTCCTTCATGTCATCATCGCTGAAACCCTCCACGATGGCCAGAAGTGCAAGGCAGAGGACGCAAGACGCACGGAGAAAAGCCATCACGTTCCGAAAGTCGTTGAACAGAGTTGCTCCTTGTAGTATCCGATTCTGACAGTGTGCTCTCGCCACACATTCTGACCGCGCTTATATGCTCGCGACGCCCTGGTCGTTCACACGTTGGCGCGGGGGAGGTGACCAACATCAGAATGTATGAGGAACATGAAAGCCCGTCTCATGGGTACATTAAGCCGAATACAGTAGTACTACAAGAAGCTTTTACATAATATCAGTGGATTTACATAGCAATTGTTTTTTTTTAAAGAGAATGTGTATATATTTCAAATAATTTATTCACACTGAACAGCTTCATATTCTTTACACTTATCATCAATATTGTTATTCTTAGAAATTATATTCTTCACTTTAAAGTTATTACACACAGACATTTGACCATATTTCCTCTCTCTCCTCTATGACCAGGGAGTTGGAGGTAAATTGTTTGACATAAAATGTTAACTCTGATTTAATTGAATACATCTTATTGAAATGGAAGAGATATCTTTAATACCATTTGGGATGTCTGCGCTTTGTGTGCATGCATAATAGTCTGCTATTGAAACTGCATTAAGATATTTAGCCAAAGGCAGGATACCAAAAATGTTTTCAGTCATTCTGTTTTTGTTATTTATAACTCACTTTACTAACACATGAATGTAATGCTTATGATTTCAGGAAAGTTTTCATGTTTAATACACTCTATATCTTTGCAATAATGTTTCATTTCTGCAAGTGGGCCAGATTTGGACAAGTGGTTCCAGACATCCGCTCCCCACTGCCCTCCCATATCAGTGGCCTCACCCTCCTGTCTAGCTTGCATATGTGTGTAACACCCTTGTCCCCACTGTGTACATTCCCCTGGAAGCTGTAAATCTGCCTCTGTCTGGCACAGGTCTGTCAGACTGGACATTTCTCTAAGGGCCCATATGAGCCTGTGTGTAGTCGCACAGCCATTTTATCATCGAATTTTGCACTCATTAAGCTTTGAGGAAGGCGGAGAGGGGAGGGGGTAACATGTGTTAGTGTGTTTGTATGGGCAACGTTTTTTGGGGGGAGAGGACTGTCGGGTGGATGGAGGGACGTATGGATTAAATGTTTATTCCAATTCAACCTCCCATTGTGTGCCCCTCCACAGATTAAAATTATTAGCCAAACAGACAGTTAATCCAGGGGCCAGGGATGGGGATGTGGATTGGGCAGGCTCTTCACAGGGTAGTGATTATCTGATGCCATTGCAGGATTTGCTGTCCCTTGTTTGGTCACACAAACATAAGAAGAGGAACTCTTGGCACTGAGGGGTCACTGTCTGAGGTTGTGTATTGGGCTTCTATTTGCCTTGAGATGTCAGACAGACCAAAGAGGGACACAGGAAGGACAGAGGACTGATGGCCAACTGGATAGGAACTGAAGCCAGGGAAATTCAATGAACCTGACACAGAATTGTATTATAATTTCATACCAAAATCATCAAAACCACACATCTACCCCCAATAGGCTCAGAAATTGTTCACGCAATATGAACGTAACACTTTTGATCACAATATCAATTTCATGTTCCCACAGATCAGTTCAATGTCTTTGAGGATGAAAATGCTTCTTGACACTGTTGCTTTTCTGATTTGTGACATGCACGCAAAGATCTGACCACCTTAAGATGCTGTTTAAGATCCATGGGCAATCCTTGATCATATAACATAAAAAGTTAATTAACATTTGAACCGAAAGACCCCTTCATCAATGGCATACAAGTAATTTTGACTAAACTCAGAGAAGTATTTCCCTTGTCCTTGTCTGTACTGCACAATACACATAAAGCTTTATATCTACATACATCAGTGCATTAGAACCCTGAATCATTGTGAGGTATGTGTCAGTCTTCTCCCCTTCCCATGCCAATTAGAGAAGCCCCTTTGTTGAAAACATGGCAGCTTGAATCAAAGGATAGAGAGATCCTGCAATCAACAACACACGTGTTAATTAACACCTCACAATAACATTAGAAAGACTGTACTAAATAATTCTTCCTACAATTCTTCCTTGACTGTAAAAAAAACTTGACCTCTGATAAGCAATAACAGACACCAGAAATTCACCTCCGCATTAGCCTATAGCCTACTAATTGATTCAGACATTGACATCCGACAATTGATGACACATGGCTCGTGTTACTGCCCGTAGTGTAGGCCTACGTTTCCATGTTAACATGCGCTGGTAAAGATTTTTCGGGTGGTGCTGGCACATTGACACCAACTTGCGGTTGGCAGAGTGTAGGCTAGTAGTCTGCGCATCGGTTATTAATCGTCATGTCAACTTCCTGCTGAAACTCACTTTATCCCAACATCAAATATTTGAAGACATGAAAGCAGCGATTAGCACCTTATTAGCCTTCGTGTGGCAATTGTCAGATTGGAAGTAGGCTTGGGGTGTAATCACTTGGAGAGAGGAGGGGCTGAGGACGATAGGTTAGCCTATATGCGAATGCAGTCACTTTGGCTGACGCGCTGCGGCTCTGATGCCACTATTCACAAATTCAGATGATGATGATGATGATAGTCAACTTTCATTTAGCTTCATGAAACAAAATTAAATAAACAATGTAGACTGGATAGATGGATACTCTCATTGGCAGCAGGCGTTTTCAAAAGGTGAGCCCATAATGTGGCAGACTAAAATGATCAGTCTCAAAATTGAGATAGGCCTAAAGGTGTAGCAGTCTCGTTTGATTCAGGTTAGGCAACTCCTAAAATGTTATCAGACAGACTCAACGACTTGTCTCAGTAGCCTACTCTAATCACGTTTTAAAAGGAAAGTGTAAAGCCCTGATTCAAGGAAACCTGCAATGATTGGGCTATCTTGAAAACGTCATTCAGCCACAATGCACTTAGTGTAGATCTACGTAAGAGGGCGCCAGGACTCAACTTTCTTATCCAGACGGATCTCACTAGTTAAAAAGTGAAATGGCAGAAAATGGGCCTCATCAAACATGCTGGCAATCTGACAAACAGCCTGACCAATTCACTTTGTAGGCTAGGCCTATTCTTTCAATTAAAAAAACAAGTCTAAAAACCTCAATGCAGTCCAAAATTGTCTAATTACAGCCTAGTCTAATGAATACTACTACTACTACTACTACTAATAATAATAATTATCAAAGTCAAAGTCTGTTTTATTGTCAATTTCTTCACATGTCAAGACATACAAAGAGATCGAAATTACGTTTCCCACTATCCCACGGTGGAGACAAGACATATTTTACCAATTAGGTCCACAGACAAACATAACATTCATATATATATACACACACACACACACACACACAATACCAACCAAAGGGTTTTAATGGAAAAGCGCAACTAAAAAGTTTCTTTAAATCGTTTGGAAAATGTCCAGGTATAAAATAGGGTAGCCTATAGGCCTAGAATAAAACGAGATTATTTAGTCTAGTGTGGGCCTCACATGCAGAGAATTTCAGCGTTGAATTCTGTCGGGCACCAGGTGTCAGTGTGAGATAGCTCCACAAGTCTAGTGTAGGCCTACAGAAATGTCAGTTGAGCCATTTCATAGCCAAAATGGGATGGGGACCTATACTGTTTAAAACAGCCTATTTCTAAACACTGTATCTTGCACGCACAAATAGTATGTCACAAGGGAGCGATGTCGGCCACATTCCTCAATGAACGGTTCCCGATCACCGACCACAGTTTCCATTCACACATTGCCAGTCCCCCCACCGCTCCCCTCACCCAAACCGTTTCCCTCCTCTCTCCGCAGCAGATGCTGTGACGGCGGTGTGTGACGGCCGCCATGATGAGCTTGGATTTAGCCTGCAGCAGCAAGCTGGAGCTGAGACGCAAGCCACCGACCGGGGGAGGCTGGGAAAGGCTGCGCTCTGAGTTGGAATGATCCACAGTATTTTTCTCCTTGCAGATAGAGAGCCCCAGACGACGAGTCAACTATATTCGACGCTGTGTACAGTAAACGATGAAGATATTCTTCATTGCCTACCATTTTCAACTGAGAACGGGGTCGGCGAATGATTTGTGAAGAATGGAATTTAGAGGAAGAAACTAGCTGGGCTAAGCCTTTCGCCCTCTATAGTCTTCACAGAGGAGGGGCATTGGGGCTTTGTAGCATTGCAGATCCTGAATTGATGCATTTTTTGGTTACTGCATAATGGATAACCACATATATCAGCAAATCGGAAGATCTTGTTGTATGTTTTGTAACAGGCATTAGTTTCCTTTGGATGATCTAGGTGAAGGATTGAAATAGCCTACGAAAGGAAATACTATCAGCAACTCAGTTACGTCAAAATCTGCCGGCCAGGGCAGGGTCGGCATTTGGGAAATCTCTTATGTCTCCAGGGAGAGTAAATTGGGGGAAATGAAGCCTCACGCACATTTTGCGTCCTCTACCGATACATTTAGACGAAGGGCGTCATGATTGATTACCTTTAGTTCGACAATCGCCTCTTCTCCTTGGAACTTTTTTTAAGGTGAGGTAGGCTGCTGTGTCTCTCACCGGTGCGGGTTTAGCATAGCCTATCACGGGCTATAGGTTGTAAATAATCCACTCATTTGCCAACTTAAAACATTTTAATCATGTCGGGGGAAGTGCGTTTGAAGAAATTGGAGAAACTGATTTTGGATGGCCCAGCTCAGTCCAACGGCCAGTGCCTCAGTGTGGAAACATTACTGGATATACTCGTCTGTCTGTATGATGAGTGCAACAACTCGCCCATCAGAAGAGAGAAAAACATTTTGGAGTTTCTGGAATTGGGTAAGATATTATTTTTAACCCAACCGTTTGGTGCTGTTGTAGGCTAAAATAAACAACACGTGATGTGCTGTAACGCCAGAGTTCCATAACCCTGCTCTCTCACTGGGTTTATAGGGCTACATGGGTTCTCAGAACCGTCCATTCTGTTCTTGAGTCCATGGTTGAGTCTTGAATAATGTTTTGGTATGCGGAAACACTATCGCAACATTGTTGCGAATACACCTTTACCATTCATCTACCAATCAGTCCACAGCAATATTTTTTTTTTGATAGAGGGGTAAAAACTGCGACCCTCCGCAAACTACTGCAAATCACGTGATTGTGCAAAAGAAAGAAAGTAAGGGGGAAAAAACAACAGTATAGATGACATCATTGCTGGACTGGTTTGTGCATGAATGTGGAATGCAACCGACTCACCTTCTTTAGGCCTTCGGCTGTCGCTCTGACAGGCAAGGTGGAGGCTATGGTGTGCTCTGCCAAGAATGACTTCATTTTGACATTTCCCGTGTTGACACAGGGCACTGGGAAAGGGTGTTCATAATAATGGTCCTGTGCTCAGCTCCCAGACTCTCTGTGTAATTCTATCAGACACACTTTTCATTAGTTGCATGCACCATTCTTGTTGTTGTTTTCTCAAAATCATGTAAAACATTGCTGTTGACCTGCAGACGCCATAGGCCTACTGAACAGATACGACTCTGTCGCAGGTGGGCATGCACATCACGACCATGAAGCCTAACTGTACTGGCTACTAGTTGCCCATCAAATGACTGTTTCATAATTGTAACTAGAGCGGACAAGTGCCTGGCAGACATTTAGAGGTTTTGCTTTCCATTGTTTGTTCTATATGGCCTCATTTTCTTTGGCTTGAAACGGGAAACCATCACATGTCCTGCAGCCATCAGGCACCCAGGAACAGGCCATGAACAGGTAGGGAACAGCTAAGGAACATGTAAACCTGCCTCACCCAACTCAAGCTCCTGACAGTATCAGCAAAGCAGTGAAAGGCTTTTTAATTTCAAAGGTATGATTCCATAGGAAAACAAGTCCTGTTGTTGCTTTCAGGTTTAGACTTGTGCTGGTTAGAATCTTGAGGGAAGTCAGCAGCACAAGTGCGTTATAGCTTGTGCAGAAATTGAGGAAATCAGACCCAACTAGAGAGGGTTACTGCAAGGCATGCATTTGCAACCTATAATAGCTTCTTCTATCTAAGACTACTTTTTATGACTACTCAGAGCTATGGGAATGAGGAGTTGTGATTTATCACTGTTAAAGTAAATGGCAGGATGTGTTTTAAGTGCTGATTCCGGGGTTAAGGGTCAGGGTTTCGGGAAGGGTCAGGGGGTCTGCCCCGCTTGGGAGTTGGGCCCACACCAGGTGGCTCTCCGGAGGACAGGAGGGAGGACGACCAGGAGATTTCCAGGCCCTGGTTGAGAACAGGGGTCAGGGCATCAAGCAAACAAGGATGTGTGTGTGTGTGTGTGTGTGTATATATGCGTGTGTGCGTGTGTGTGTGTATATATATATATATATATGTGTGTGTGTGTTTGAACAATCCATTTCCTGTATGGGGGCTCAGGAGGGCAGTGACAGGAAGCCTCCGAGCTGGCGACCTATGATGTCATACTGGGGGGGGGGGTGGGGGCTCTCATTGTGTTTGCTCTCTTTGTACAGTGAGCCATAGAAAGACTGGTCTATGGCATGGCCTATTCATTCATTCATTCATTCATTCATTCATTCATTCATTCATTCATTCAATCAATCAATCAATCACTCATTCACTCACTGTATCATTCATCCATCCAGTGAGTGAGTGCAATCAGGTTTTCATTCATTCATTCACTCACTCACTAACGTGCACTCACACATACATGCCCTTTCAGTGCCCTTAGGATGGAGGAGTTATGAGGTTGTGCCTCAGAGCAGCGATAACATCTAATGGGGTTCCCTATGCTGGGGGCTTAAGGGGGTTTTGAAGCCTGGACTTAAGCGCTCTGTGTTCGCTCAGCACCGCATTTTATGTCGGGTTCATGCCTCACATTCCCGACTAATGTGAAAGTCCCTGCTGTTTGTGCAAGCAGAATCTGAGGGGGAAAACGCTGATAAATCACACTTTTATGGTCCTTGGAAAGCCCACATGAGGGACTGGCTCTGGTTTTCCTCACCACTTCTCCCCAGCGGGCTCTTGGTCTGGCCTTTAGTGCTCTCACTACCCTGGAGATGGGAATAGGTGGACTGTCCTCCATTTTTAATCCGATGGCGCTTCCAGGTGAATGTCCTCAAGATTCTGTTGCAGCACAGAGTCAAAACCAGCTCCTGACCCTGATAACAGGCCTGGTTTAGCTGTTGTCCTGAATTTTTGCTAGTGCACTGACTAGCCACCAACTGGGGAGTATTTATGTAAATTGTCACCGGGCTGCAGTTAACAGTTCATGGTGTATGTTATGGTACAGCATATTGCCTTACTTATGTGTAGTTAACACCCATATCTATGGATAGACTACATCAATGTAGATGTTGAAAGAGTCAAGGTTAGCACAAGATCTCATTTGTTTACATGAGCAGGGAGCCCAGGTCTGTGTCGGCTGACTCTGAATGTGCACTTCACAGGTCAGAAAGTCACGCCATCAGCTGGCTTGGAAGGAGAGTCACATGGGCTTAGCATGGTCGCTAATAAGCGGCTCTAATGTGTAAAATGTCCCGGAAGGGTGGAAGAGCGAGTGGAATGCACCGGTCAGAATGAACCAGAGCCATTCACAAGTCCTCAATTGTTTTCTGCCAGCTTTAGGTTTTGACCAGTAATCAAAGAGCTATGGTATAATGTATTTCTGTTTCCCCTCAGTCACTGTTTCACCTCTGAAAAGGTGAGATCGTTTTTTTCTGCAGCCCTGACAGGACCTGAGCCACAGCCAGCAGGCTGAGAGGCTGCTGTTTTCTCCCCCTCATATCACGATCAGATCACTGTCTTGTGGAAGACGATAAATGTCTGGATGTACTGTGGAATGGTGGGAGGGTCCTAGAGTGCAGAAAATGCTTCGGATTTCCCAGAATCCTTTGGGGATTGTAGAATGTTTGGGTGTAGGTTGTTTGGTTAGTGTAAGTTTTAGCACAAAAGAATGATGAGCCTGTGGTTTCTGTAAGTCTGTACTGTAAGTTTGAGGAACCTGAACTGGTGCTGGCTGCCTGGTGTTCGCTCTGATGCAACAGCCATGATGCCAGTATTAGAATTAATGCATTGAAACTGAACTCCCAATGTAGCTTTGACTAAATTAGTAAAGCAGGCCCTGCCATGTCTTGGAAAGTCAGGAGTATTGTTGTATTGTCGATGCTCGATGTTGAAATAAGCCTGAGAAGCTTTGATTATTCTGTCAAAGCTGTATGAGGCAGTGGGAGTGCCAGGATATGACTGCATTCAGTGCCTTGTCATCAGAGGATATGTCATCTAGTGACCTCTTCGCAAGGAAAGTCCTTTGGTAGCTGCATAGTCATATAACAAAGAACACACACATGCACAAACATATCCATATTTGTGAGATTTTATAGACACATGCACATAGACACAAAGAGGCTACATTCACTCCCTCTGGAAGGCAAATCTTACAGCTGGTGCTCTGTGGAACACTGTGATCTTGCATTAGCATATCATCTGCAGCCTCAGCTGCACCATGTGTTTTTGTGGTCCTTACGACTTGCCGTAGCTGGAGCATCACTGCATTCTGCTGTGCCCGCCTGGTGCTGCGCTGGTTGTGTGTGTATGTGTATATGTGGGGAGTGCTGATTCAGGCCTGCTGCCGCTCAGAGCTGGCCTGTGGAATTTAGAGGAGAGGTGTCGTGCGAGCAGGTCCCCGAGGCAGATGTTGATTCATCCTGCTTGATTCTTTGTCCTCTTTTTTTTGGACTCTCCCCTTCTTCTTTTTTAAATGTCATTCTAGTCTCGCCCTTTGTCTCTCTCTCTCTCTCTCCCTCAGTGGAATGAAACACATGGGTGATGCTGATTGGCCAGAATTGTCGGGCATATGTGTGGTGTTGCTACTGATTGTCTACAACCTCAAATCCATCTCAGCAACTGTGCACTGGTGTGTGTCTGTAGAGGTGATGGAGGCATTCACTCCTGAAGGTGTCTGACCGGGTGCTTTTTGAAGCAGTTTTAGAAGTGAAGGCATGCCTATGTGGCTGGGTGTGCACACAAGCATCTGTGTATGCATGACACACAAGGTCTGTTAGGGTCTGTCTGAGTCTGTCTGAGTCTATGTCATTAGTTTTTTTTTTAACAGTATTTTTTAATACTGACAAAAAGATGAAACAATTTCTTTTTTTGCATTTTTGTAGTTTTATTTTTTTATGCTGAGGCTAAAAGCCCAGGTTGTTCTGAGGTAACATGTAGATAAGCAATATTCATGCTTCATATAACTATTGAATTATAGACTAATGGATGCATTCTCTATGGAAAATCTGCATTTCTGAATGTTTACATACACTAAAGTGTATTGTTTACCATTTTGATTTCTTTACTCATTCCATCACAGAGCTACTTTGGGGTCACATACTTGATTTTGAGGTATGCTCTGGGGAAACAGTTCTAATCAAATGGCTCTGAGCTCTTCCTCCGGTCACTCCTGTCCTGAGGTTCCTGCTGTTGTGTAAACGAGATCTTTGGGCTCTTTCGCCCGTCCGGCCAAGGACTCTGGGAAGCTGAGGCTTGAATTGCGACCGGAGGTAGGGTGGGGTGGGGTAGGGGATGCTGCGAGCTACCTTCCCCGACACAGGAATCAGGAAATCCTGTTCACTTGTCACTTGGGGCTGTCTGCCAGGGACATCTCTGCTGTGGCTATATTTAAAGAGGTCCCAGCTCATCTCGGGCTGTATGTGAGAGGCAGGGTTGAGCGACTTCAGGTTTCCGAATGCCCTTCTCAGCCCATCAATCCTGTATATACAGCTGCTCTGTATTTGTCCTAATAAAACCCTTGGACGTGTATGTATGTGTGTTTGTGTGTTTGTGACGTAGTTGAGTTGCTGCCAGGCTGTGTGGTTTCCTCATTATGTCCATATCCATGGAGTTACTGCATCTAAATGCTCCTTCTCCCCGGGCTACCCTGCTCTCTCTCTCTCACCAGCCGCTTTCTCCGCTGAGTGCGGACTGAGAAGTGGGTTTCACACTTCACTAACTGTGGTGCTAGTCAGAGCCCCGGGTAAATATAATTAGAGTTTTTCTCAGGGCTTGTTCCACCCTAAAGTGGTCAAATATTTTTAGAGTCATCACTTCTTGGCTTTCACTTCACCATACACTGGGCATGGCTCTGAACCTGGCCGGCCCCAGTGTAAAGCCCAGCGGTGAGGCTGAGGAGAAGGGCGTGGGGAAATGGACAAATAATATGCACAGATATTCCTTCATGTTGTCCCAGAGAGAGAGGCCAAGTCAGGAAATTATCTCTTAATAAAATAAATACATAAGAAGTCTTTTCCAAGAAAGGATTTTTGGACGCAGTGCAAAGGCGTGATGCCCCACGAACAGACCCCAGAACAGCTGATAGGAATCGGTTTTGGCCTGAGTCATAATGCAAGCATTACTGTTGTAGTCCCTGTGTGTGTGTGTGTGTGTGTGTGTGTGTGTAGGTCTGCAGGTCTGGAGCTCACACTTCCCACACGTGTGTTTTCTGGCAAGGAACCCGAGTAGTACACTCCTCTAGCTTGTCTACTTCTTAGGTATAGCCCATTGTGTGTGTGTGTGTGTATGTATAGCACTTAGGTATAGCCCATTGTGTGTGTGTGTAGCACTTAGGTATAGCCCATTGTGTGTGTGTGTAGCACTTAGGTATAGCCCATTGGCAGCCACATTTTAAACCATCCAAGGCCACACTGTTCCTCAGACTGCTAAAATGTTGAGGTATGTTCATCACTGTATGAAATAAAAACTCATCCCACCATCAGTTAAGAGGGATCTTTGTGAAATAAGAGGGTTCTTTGCTAACCTTATGATGGTATGTATGTTTTTTTTTTTCTAGACATAAAAGTTACATATATACATTTCCTTTGTTTTATGTGTTTTTTTGTTTTGTTTTTTTATGGAGCCTTCATGGATCATTTTCAGGAAAAAGTGATGATGCACCCTGCACATTTAATTTCACAACGTGCACAGCGTATGAACTGTTGATTCATTGCTTTCATGTCATATCCATCAGTGTCGGACCGTGCTGGGCTTGGCTTCTCCTCATGAATAATGGCACCATGTGTCTCCGCTGCTCTGGAGACCCGTGAGGGATGACTGTGGTTCCACCGGTGGGGGATGGGGAGCATTTTATTTAAGGTGGAGGGCTAAGACCAAAACCTCAGCCAAAGCTCACAATCTGCTGCTTATTCATTTTGTCATTATCATTCAACATGCACATTGGCATAAAAAATACATCTATCAGCCAGTTTTTGTCAGATGGCTTTGCTACATTATGTTGAAGATATCAGGATTTGGACATCTTAGCCTGGCAGCTGTATTCACGGCACCTCTGCTTTTGAATACGGGTCTAATAACCCTCTCGCCACCACCACTGAGCGCCCCATGGTTCATCTCTCCAACCACAGCCCTCCACCTCCACCCTCCTCTGTCATCCCTGGCTGTGTTTTGCAATATATTCCTTTGAAATGTAAGCCTGTGCTGAGCCTTGTGTGTATTTATCAAAGGGCCTGTTGGAACATGTCTCTCGCTATAATACATATTTTTTCTGGATGGTTATGGTTGCAAGTCCCGGCCTTGACACCTTCCCTCCAGAATGTTATAATTAGGAGTTTTTCATCTGCCTAAGGGATTGGTTGTGGCCTAGAAAGTGTCTATACTGTAGAACTGTGTGTGTGTGTGTGTGTGTGTGTGTGTGCAGAGCTTTTTTGGTCCTCCGTCATGTTCTCCCATTCCTGAAAGTGGTGATTGTGGTTTCTGCAGAATTTTCGCCACCAATGTCAGCTGCACTCATATTATTCCACACTCACTCACTGCATCCACACAAAAAAAGGGTGAAAAAAAGACTTAATGTGATGAAAAAATACACACGCATCTGTTTTGTGCTAAAAGTGGCGCTAAAATGTCAAGCTTGAGGAATTGAGTTATTGGCCCGAGTAGCACAGTGTTTATTTGCCCCATAAGACAAGAGACAAACTGTTCCAGCCAATCAACTGCCATCTGCCTTCAAAGAGCTGCCTTTTGATGTCACTGCTTCACTGAGTGCCTTAGCTCAACGACAGCCCCTCTCAACCCAAATATTTCACCACAGTTCAAAGGTGACCACTCCAATCCCACTTTTGCTGTGGGCAAGGAGCGAGATGAAAAAAGCCGCATATCTGTGTGTCAGTCTTCATTGGCTTCTGGTATCACTCAGAAGCGGGTGAACCGTACTACTGACGCTGGAGGTCGGCCCTCCTGAATGGGACCCCGTCATGGCGGCTGGTCATTCAGTTGTAAGCCGGTGTGTGTGTGTGGGGTGGCAGTGGGTGAGCGAGAACAGATGAGGTTTCAGGTACCTCCATGGTCTTTCTGTCAGCCTCGACAACACTGGAGTTTCAGCTGGAGTTTCATGAGGGAGGGCGTGTATCGAAGTCATCCATTTCCCAGGGAAGGAGGGGAGGCTAGGGTTTCTTTCAGAAATGACACGACTCGCCACTGGATAAAGATGTGGCAGATTATGTCAAGGTGAAAGGTTGATAATCTGTTGAGCAAAATGGCCCCTTTTCCTAGGTGACAAGAGGGATTAAGAGAGCATGCAATTTATGGTAAATGGTCTTTATTTGAGTGTCTGACTGTTGCACTGTCAAGCAGCCATTTTCCTGCTCAACAAATGAAAAGTCCTTGCGGTGTATATTTTAAGTGTTCTTAAGGTTTGTTTTAGAGGGTCACACATTATGGTTATTCCACTTTTCACTCACTGATGTCATCATAGCAGATCTCTGTAAAACACTCACCCTCACCCAAGACATGTAGTTGTCCGACACGGTACCTCCCAACACTTTAGGAATACACCAACACTCCTTTTGCTCTCTTCTTTGAAGAGTAAACCCTTCTGTTGAGTGTAAAACCAGCCGGTAGGCACAGCTGTTCGCATCGCTCAGGCCTTGTAGTTGCCCGCTGATCTCTAATACTTCTGTTGGCTCTGCAGTGGGGTTATTTTCATCTCCCTTTATAGTGAATAATGATCTGGCCTTAAAAATGATCCCACTGCTGACACTTAGTGATTTATATGTATGTAATAATTCAACAGGTAGATTCATGCTTGAGCTACTCCACAGCAAGTGAAAACTATTTCTATTTGAATGCCCTGTGATGCTAGGCACCCTGAACCCTGCATTAGAAACAGAATGAGGATGAGTTGGGAGAAGAGGAGGAGGATTTGATGGATAAATGCTGCAGCCTGAGTTTGTATGTGACAGTTTGTGAAAGAATAAGATGTGGTTTAATCCAGGCTGTACAGCTAGCTACTAAGCAATCTGTCTAATTCAAATCCTTGTCAGCATCCCTTTTTGTTTAGGGTGTATGCCAATATTTAGAGTTAGCCCATTCTGGACAACACAACTTTCAGAGGCTTTGAAAACGGAAGTTAATTAAGTAAGCTTTTCTGCAGCATTTTCAGGGAGCTCCATGTGTCCTTCCAGCAGCATGGCTGCCAAGATGTTACTTCATGTCACTATATGAGTAGCATACATGTCCTAAGAGCTCCTGGGGTATTGTCATATATTAGTATGACACTCTAATATAGTAGTATAATACTCTATCAATTAACACATACGTATACGACAGTAGTCTTCCTGGAAGCCAAGGACTTGTGTTTGTTTTTATACTGCACTTAGCCGTATGAATTGCAATTCATTCGGAACAGATACTTCTCTTGTCATGCCTGCACCGGATAGAATCAGGATTTCAAACATGGCGTTAGATAGCCATCAACATCAGTGTCTGTGGTGTGGCAATTTGCTTTCAGAGGAAATTTGTGACATGCCCCCCTCCTCCCTCTTGGTCTGCCCTGGCAGTTTGCTATGTGCATTTTTAACATAACTGTCTGGCTTTTAAAGAGACAGTCGCTCTGCGGCAGAACTTTTGGTATCTGTTTTCAAAAGGCTTCGAACCTTTGAGTTAGGAACACCGTTCTCCTGAGCTTGCTTTTACTCCATTTTTTTTTTTGCAGAAACTTGGCCCGCTCTCTGTGTTTGCATACTTGTAGAATGAGCTTTTGCACAGTAGTCTCGGAACTGCCCTGATCTTGTCACTTTGTTTGTCCAAACCCTCTGTTCTCCCTGTTCTCTCTTTGTCCTCAGGATTTTCTAATTTTTTTGCAAATATCCTGTTTGTGTGTTTACAGTGGTGAAGCCAACAGAAATCTGTCTCTGGACCATGACCCACCACTCCCTTTAATTTTCTCCGGCTGTGTGTTGGTGTGTGCCTGTGTGTGTGCCTGTCTGTGTGTATGTTTGCTCTCTCTCTCTCTCTCTCTCTCTCTCTCTCTCTCTCTCTCTCCTCTGTGTGTGTGTGTCCATATGCATCCATATGCATTTTGGGGGATGGGATTTTAGGCTGGTGGTGGGTCCCATATTGCTGAGGGAATTTGGGTGCCAGTGATGTGTATTGTAGCGTCAAACACAATTTAACGCTCTGTTGCCAGTTTATGCTGCATGTAAGCGATTCCCTAGCATGTTAGCACTTATGAATGATTTAAAGCCTTCTCTCACACTCATGCATGTATTACCCATGACAGAATATATGGTGCTTGGCCCCCCTACTGGCATTGCCTGAGGGATGCATGGTTTGCTTTATGCGTTTCCGTCTGTCTGATAGCTTGCTCAGTCTTTTCAGCACCTCTTGGCTAATAAGATATCGGTATCAGGAGAGTCAGGTTATTTAGGGGGAATCAGAAAGGCCAGCACAGAATTTCATCCAGTCACTTTGGGAAGCTAGGGACGTAAACTATTTGCCATTGAACCTCGGGGAGGCATGGAGGATTTGTGGGTCGATGAGGCACTTTGAGCTGTTAAGGCAGTTTACCCTGCCTGAATTGTGAGAGAACACCTTCAAGAATAGTCGTTGCTCTGACAATGTGCACTTTGACCCTGACCTAGCGCTGGCTTGGGTCATTTGCGGAATTCATTCAGTTGGTTTCTCAATTAGGATGCGAGCGTCATTAGGCCTTTTCCCACTCGTGTGCTGAGCAGAGGCCTCCCTCACATCTAAAGGTGCCATTCTTTGTCTGTGGCGCTCCAAGTATAATCTATCCATAGGTCTTGGTTCTGTTGTAATCCAGGGAATGGATATCTTCGACCGGAAGTGTGTGGTATTCCAGGGAGGGGCCATCCGTAGGTCGACAGATCTGTAGTATTCCAGGGAAAGGGCATCCTCAGGTCTCTGAGATCTGGGAATCTGCTCCAGGAGGCGGCATTTTTGTGTCGTTAGCTCACCGCGGCTGTAAATAAGCTCTCTTATGGCTTCCAGATGTCCTCACCAATGGGCCTGCGACTGTGGGAGTGTGTGCGCACACACACACACACACACACACACACACACACACACACACACACACGCATAACTCAGGCCCTGGCTTTTCACACACATACGCAGCACACTCCCAGGTCCTCTCACACAGACGTGTACTTAAGCATGAACTCTCCCACACACAAACAGCGATGCTTAGAAAACTCACACATGCACATAGTGTTCCATATGTTTGTCACACACACACACACACACACACATTTAGCAAGACATTTAGCAAAACTATATGAATCTGTCAAATTTGGCCTATTCATGGATGTAATTTACACATGGTTTTCCAGCATTGATACCGCATAGCACACACTAACTCTCTCTCTCTCTCTCTCTCTCTCACACACACACACACACACACACACACACACACACACACACACACACACACACTCAAACCCGTCTAGCTGGAGGGTGAGGCTGTGGTGTTTTTCCAGTCACATTGTGAGCATTTGTGCACGTGCTCAGTGCGGTAGCAACTTATGAAACTGCTGGAGTATGTTCTGTCCTCATCAATGCATTTCATACCATTTCACTTCCTCACTCAGAAGGCGAAACCCACCATGAAGAGTTATGAGTGATGAAGGGTTATGGGTTTGTCAGACTACGTGTCTGAAGATTGTTGTTTACCACAGTCGTCATGGTGACTGTTGCTATGTTGTGCCAAATGTGTATGTTTTTGGATGAAGTAAAGGTGTGCACCTCAGTGACTCCATTGTCTGACTGTGTGTGTGTGTGTGTGTGTGTGTGTGTGTGCAGGGCCTGGACAGGCCTTTCATGTCCCATAAAAGTAAGATGGATTCTCCTCAATCACTCTTCAAATGAGGTGCTTGAAGTGGCCTGGTTGTCGCTGCTGGTTAGGCCACTCAAATTAACAAGGGCAGCAATAACGATAAAGTAACTCTGATTGATCTCCGCTACCAGGCCTCCTTTGCTTGCAAATAAGAGAGTACGCAACGCAGTACTCACCAGCAGTCACCTGTCTCAAGAATCCAGATGATGTTATGCAATGAGGTTATTGTCTATTTTTCTTCTTCAGACTTACAGAGACCCTACAGTGTGATGTCACAGCATTAGTGGAAATGGTTACTTTTCACTTCCCATTTAAGTCCACAGCTTCAGTCTCCCCAAGACCTCTTGGTTCACTCCTCATGCTCGCTGTGTTGGACTTGACTGACTCTTTTGCGTGGTTGCTTACTCGGTATTTTTTTGGAGAGGAAAGAGCCAACTCTGCTATTCTCCTGCTACTTCTTGCCAAGTGATAATTGTCCTGGTTTAAGTGAGCTAACTGCATTTGCAGCTTCAGCTCCAACCAGTTTGGCAGTTGTGGGGAAGCTTGGCTGACTCGTACTATGGCAGTAAGACACGCAAGTCAACTACTTCTGGCTGTGCATGTCGACATGAAAGCCATTTTACTGCCTCTGTATACTAACACCAGCTGATGTCCATCTGTCAAGCATCCATTGCATATCATGAGCATAGCCAATAGAAAGGTGTACATTTCAAGTTAAATGTATTACTCCCTATCAGACATCATTAACTGACGGACACTGTTTCTTCATTGGTTCTCCTTCAGTGTTTGTGAATGTATGAAGTCTTCTGCCTGTAGGCACATCCGTCTGTCCAATGGCAGCATGCCCCCTCCTACAGAACCAGTTTTTAGAAAACTTTAACATAACACAGGCATAGAGGCATTTTTTGAGCAGTCTAACCAACTGAAAGCCAACAGACCTGCCTGGCAAACAACAGCCCACTCAGCATTGAAAAAGGTTGCATCACTTGCAACTGATGTACACTACCATTTGAAAGTTTGGGGTCATTCCAAAATTTGGGGGATAAGCTCCTGTTTTGGCTGTTAAAATGACCCTAAATCAATCAGAAATACAGTATAGACATTGTTAATGTTGTCCATGACTACTGTAGCAGGACATGGCTGTTTTTAATGAAATATCTACCTAAACACAGAGGCCTACTATCAGGAACCATTCTGTGTTTCAATGGCCTGTTGAGTTTTCTAGTCTGAGTTTAACATTTTAAAAGACAAACTGATCAAAATCCTTTTGCAATTATGTTAGCACAGCTGAAAACGACTACCCTGTCCTCAGTGCACAACCGAGCAGGAGGAAAAGTGCATTAGAGTATCTAGATGCCTCAGAGGTCCTCAGCCGGCAGCTTTGTTAAATAGTACCTGCAGAACGCTTTGACAGAAGAGGTGATTTCAGGATGTTTTTTTAATTATTTTTTAAAAAGAGTGACCCAACGCACAGCTCCAAATTACGCAAGAAACATGTAGGGAAGAAGCAGTCAGCTGGTATTCTCTATATAATGGAGTGGAATGGAAATTTCTTAGTGACCCCAAGCTTTTGAACGGCAGTATATTTCAGAAACACACTTGGGAGACATTCTTCTTTAAAAGCACATCTTCATGGGTTCGTGGCGGTCTCACTCATGTGTGATTATTTTGACACATTATTATGTTGAGTCTTATGATGCTATAAAGGTAGGTCACTGCAATGCACATCGCGGAAACCTTCATAGTGTCACTTTAATGGATTTAGTCAGAGGTGTACTTTCTAGTGTTCACCATCTATGAGGGATCTAGTCCTTGTGACCTGAATCACCCAATCCTCTGCCCAGCCCAGCCCAGTCCTGCCCGGCCCAGACGGCCCACCCCTGCTGTTGCATCACTCTCATGCGGAACAGACCCGCTGTGAATGACATTAATCATCTCATCAGCCTTGCTAAAATAAAGCGATGATAATCGCCCTGTCTGGCACGGCCCATTGTTGCTCATGTCCTTATTTACTGGCTGGGTCTTCAGAGTCCTGTCTAAACAGCTGTAAGCCCAGTGCTCTGTGATTATCTGCCTGCCTTTAATTTTTTTCCTGTCTTAGCATTTTTCCTCTCTATTTTTGTTCTTTAGTTCTTTCTTTCTCTCTGTCCACTTATCTCTCTTGTAGTTGTTTCTGTTTTGTGTGTAGTAGTGCGCGCGCACGTGTGTGTGTGTGTGTGTGTGTGTGTGTGTGTGTGTGTGTGTGTGTGTGTGTGTGTGTGTGTGTGTGTGTGTGTGTGTGTGTGTGTGTGTGTCTGTCTGTGCAGTTAGGGTGGGTTGAATATAGGTGTATGGTGTGTGTCTTTGTTGTGTGCATGCAGGGCTGGATATCAGTGTTACCCTGCCATCCACACCCTGGGAGTTCTGCCATGTGATCTCGAATTAAAAAGAAAAACGGCAGAAAAAAGGAGTGGAGAGGTGGAGCAGTGGAAAGAGAGGAGAGAGGTGGGGCATGGGCTGTTTGTTTTATTCCAACCAGCATTTCCCACTTTTGTTGGGGGTAATGTTTAGCCCCGTGCCCCAACCACCAGAGTGAGTCATGCTCGTTACAGAATGTGGGGGAAGAGATATGGAGCACCAGTGAGCAAACATGGGAAGGTCTCTCACCACCGCACAAAACTCCATTACTTCATTACCTTTATTTTATACTACTCTGTTCGTGCGTGCGTGTGTGTGTGTGGTCATGTCCTGTTAAGCTTGTGTATTGTATTGTTTTGTGTGTGCGTGTGCATGTGTATGTGTGTGCAGTGTGTATATTTGTATGGGCATTAAAGACGCGTGATTGCGCTGAGTTATAAAGGTCAAAGGCATTCACCGCTGCCGCCTCCTTATCAGCACAAGACTCCGCCCCCCTCCATCCCTCCGCAGTGCCCAGTTCCCACGATGCCTTGCTGCCTCTGAGCGATTGCGGGCAGGGCTGTGGTGCGGCTCAGCAGGATGGCATAGATCACAGCCCGGATGGAGGGAAGGGGTGCCTTGCCTTGCCTTGCTCTGCCCTGCCCTGACCCTCCTGTGCCACGCATGAAGAGGGCACTGGGAGGGTGTGTCAGTAGCATTATTATATCATTATTATTACGACTACTCTACTTTTGGTTCACACACACACACACAGGTATTAGATATGAAAGTACAACTTGCCTTACAGACAAACACCTTACACATACCTGAAACACCTCCTCTCTGAAACTCCCTTAGACACACCTGCATGTGCTCATGCATCATTAGTCTATCAGGAGTTGTTTGGGAAGTCGCAGGCTGCAGCCTGTAAGAATGTAAAACAACAGTTTTTCCTCCGTCACAGAGTATCTGCCGTGTGTGTGTGTGTGTGTGTGTGTGTGTGTGTGCGCGCCCCTGCTCCTCATTTGACCTCTCTGTCCTTTTTTCTTATTGGTGGAGGATGGTCACATGTGCTTTTTGGGCTGAGTCTGTGTGTTATCCCACAGAGAAGACATGATCAAGTGCATTATTTGTATTGTTTTGATAATGATATATATCGCAAATAAAATGACAACTGTCTATTTAACTGTCTTTATAAAAAAACAAATCTTCAGGGCCCTTATAATCTAATCTGTGTCTCTTTCTCTCTGGTTTTCTCTGCAGCCAAACCATTCACCTGCAAGGTGAAGCAGATGCGTCTGCGGAGGGAGGATTTCGAGATCCTGAAGGTCATCGGCCGAGGCGCATTTGGAGAGGTATGTCTGTCATGCACTCTGCAAAATACAAAATGGCCGTGTGTCTGTGTGTTTGTACTGTATGTTTATGTGATGAGGTAACAGATACAAAGAGATGGAGATAAAGATTCCTGGTTCTATTTCCTTCTGATCCACATTCACACAAGTCCCCACCCTGACCCAGTAGTTTGTGAGACTGGGAGGTTTGGGGTTGCCAGCTTGGGGATATACCTGTTCAACAGCCTTGTGACTTTATTGAATCGTAATTTACTAAAGGGGAAAGGATAACAAGTAGCCTAGAAATCTAGACGCACCCTAGCGGCAGCAAATTACATTTGCTGCCAGGGCTAGTCTAGCAACTCTCCGTTGGCTTGTGAGCTCGAAAAATTAAACTTCTATCAGGCCAATCAAATCGCGTATAGAGTTGTTAGGCGGGCTTAACATAATGATTGATGGCAGAGTTGCAACGGTTTGGCTTGAAATCACTGCTACTTGAAAACAAATAAGATAATGTTGCTGTTGACGAACAGTGTGACACGAGTTAAGCTTTTATTAAGTTGGCAAAAGTTTGAACTAGCCAACTAGCTCCGCTGGTGGGAAACCATGGGACTCATAGCGCTGTCTTATTGCGTGCAGAGGAAATTTGAAAGACAACCGATTATCCCGCCCCTCGGACTGAGCACTGCGAACGGTGAGTGCCCAGACCCTACATTTTAATGTGGGTCTGGCTCGTCAGGCTAGATAACAAGGCATGTTAATGCCAACCTCAGCGTTCAGCGATATAATGGGCTTTGGGACCTGGAGGAGGCCCAAAGGCAGTTGAGATCCATCGTTTGAATTTGCATGAGTCTCTGTGCTCTGTATGTGTTGCTCTGTGCAAGTGTGGGTTTATGTCTGCATAGTTCAGATGGTTTTGTAGGTTAAAGTTAGCAGTTAACTCATTATTGAGCTCAACTCTGCTGCTCCTGACTATGCAATGTGGAATAAGAGAATGCTTGTCAGAGATAATCCCCAGTATTTTATAAACTGACCGCTGGTGGTGAAGGTGGCTATTAATAAAGATTGTGGATTCAGTCTTGTTAGATTTCCACATCAGTTGGTTGCTGTAATTGCTGTAATGACAGCCAAGTACTCTAAACATAAAGCATAATTAGCCTTAATCATATGGAGTTATGACAAGCCTTAACTCAACAAGATGGCTTTATTTATATCTTCTTATGAAATCTCTCTGTTTGGTTGTTCTGTAAACAGCACTACCCATCCGTTCTCTCCAAACCACCAGTGCTGCGGGGGCTGGTCTCAGGCTGGCTGAGGGGGGGCTGAGGGGTCTGGAGTCTGGGCACCACAGCGGACCCCCCAGGGCCCGTTTCTGGGGCTCTTTATGGGGGTTTGCTCCAGTGCCAGGCGTGCCCACTAGTGTGAGTGGAAACAGGCCGAGAGTGGTTCAGGCTGGTGGGTAGCTGGTGAAATGGATTCAGGGTAATAGACTGTGACTAATACAGAGGCTCTCGGCGTGTCGAACGCTGGCGCGCACTCAGGTGCAGGTGGGGTGGGCAGCCAGGCAGGCAGGCAGGCAGGCGGGTCTGTCTCTACTGGACGACCGTGGATCAGCAGGGGCAAAAGAAAATTGAGTCCCCCCTGACCCATGGGGAGCACCTGTTTGATGAGGTCAGAGTAAACCACAGCCCCCACCACCACCCACTGACTGGTTCTAGTTGTCCCAAGGCCACCACCACAAACCCCCTCCACACCCCTCCTCCAACATGGCCTGATGGGGAGATATGAGCAGGGGATTTCCACTGCGGAGAAGAATGAGTATTTAACCGGACTGTGGGAAGGAGAAGGGGAGAGAGAGAGGGAGGGAGGGAAGGAAGAAAGAAAGAAAGAGAGAGACAGATTGAGACACTGAAAGGGAGGGAAACAAAGACGAGAGAGAAAGAGAGAGAGAGAGAGAGAGAGAGATGGGGAGGAAAGAGTGAGTCAGTGAGAGAGTGAGACTGTGCTATTGCATTCTATACTGTATGTGTGTGGTGTGTGTATAGTGTGTGTGCGTGTGTATAATGTGTACACGAGAGCAGCTGTATCACAAACAGTGTTAGCGCAAAGACTGGGATCAGCAAAAGGTGCTATTGCTCTGAGATTACAGCTCAGATGACCCAGCATCTCTGCAACAACTCAGCTACAGAGGATGCCCTCAATAAAGGACTCAATTAAAACATAAAAATGGCCAATGCAGTGTTGACATATTAAAATGATGGTTATATTATCCACTATCAAAAAACACTTTCCTGAGCACGCTACACTAACTACACATAGTCCACATGAGACAGAATATTTTTCTATTTAGTTAAATAATTTAAGATAAAAGTGAATGTTGTTGAATTCTAAAGATGATCGATGTGTGTATTCATGGGAACACGAGAACATTGTGTGTGTGTGTGTGTGTGTGTGTGTGTGTTGTTTGCCGGTACTAAATCACCCAGTGGTCAGTACTGTTTGTGTGTGAGCGATGGATAAAGAGAGGGTATTAGTGGGAACTATGGAGGGAGGATCAGGGAGATATAAAAAGTGTGAGGAGGAGAGTAAAAGAAGCCACACAGAGGCACAGACATGCTTGTTTACTCCACTGAACACAAGTGAAAGCCGCAGCACTGGTGCCAATAATCTCAGTTAAGGATGTCCTCTCACTGCCTCTATCTTCCGCCCACCGCTCTCTCTCTCTCTCTGTCTCTCTCTCTCTCTCACTCTCTCTTTCTCTCCTTCCATCTCTGTCTTTCTCTCGGTCACTACAAAACATCTAGCGATGGCGTGTGTGTACGAGGGCCAGGGAGCGGGCACTGCTCAGTGGTTTGGGTTTGTTTACTACTCGGGAAAGGAGGAGGGAGAGAGGAACACGGAGCTAAAAATTGGCACTTGTTCTCATGTGAATGGCCCGAGGTCAAAGATCCGTTTCAGTCTAACAGGTTTACACACACAGACTGGAACAGCGGTCAGTGCTCCTCTCCAAGGGCTCCCGGGCTGCTGTGATGTGTTAGTGTGTGCGGATAGTTCACGCTTTTGCTTGGCTATTTGACTGCACATTGTAATATCTTGGCAAATGGACATAATTCAAGTCCTTCTCTCTCTGTGTCATGCAATAATACTAAAACTAAGGACGTTTATGAGAACCCTATATATTGGGTTGCTGGGGTGCAGTGCATTGGTAAAGGATCATTTGATATTGTTGTGATTTGAGTACCTACCATTTCCAGGTGGAGAACTTGACCTTATTCCCATATGCTACCCCACCATACCACAGCCATAACTAACCCAGGGTTCACACCACACAGGTCATGGAATTTCTGGAATATCATGGCATTTTATTAAAGTCTATTCCAGACATAGAAAGTCAGGGAATTTCGGGGATTTTGTTATAGCATAATGTACTTGCCAAATTATATTCAAACAAATATATTTCCACACAGTATTGGTGTTTATTGTGGCATTAGCTTTTTCCATTACTGCTTGCTTGAGTGGTTGTGGCTTGCTCTACTTTGTTTATTCAATGGCCATTTATTCATTTCCCTCTCTAAAAAAGATTCAAGAGTGCTGTGCTGCTCAGAACCCAAGCGGTATATTCTACCATTCATTATATAATAGGTCATGGAAATTTAGGTTTGTTTGTTAGGGAAACTCCGGGAAAGTTCATGGAATTTTACATTTGAAATAGAGTGGGCACCCTGCTAACCATGGTTAAGCCATATAGTATGGGGGGCCTATGTGTCTAATTTGGGGGCTTGTGGGATTCGCATGTTCATTTTTGGAGAGTATTATATCTTTGTTCTAGGGGTTCTTAAGAGTAAAAAAAACATGTCTCCATTTTTTTTAAGGTTTTGAAGGACCCAAATCAAAGGTCAAATTCAGTGAAGGTCAAATTTGGTGTTTTGTCCATAAACCTCACATTGCTGGTATTATAACATAGGGTTTGGTGCCAAAAAGCAAAGATATTCTACAAGGTAGAATGTGTGCAAAAGTGGACCACATAAACAATACAACATTAAACATTTTTAGGCTGATGATTGATCTCTTTAACAAGAAATTGTGCCTAAAATTATCAAAATTGTCTGGTTAAAAAAATAATACTTCAATATCAATTTATGCCTATTAGTGTGCTTGAGTGTAGGCCTAGCCTGCTCTGCCAGTTCTTGTCTACACCCATTCATAGCACAAAGTGCAGAGATCTCTGTTAAATCAAGTTTTTTACATAGCTAGTATCAGCTGAAGTCTGTAAGGCCTTCCGTAGGGTAAAAGGATCATCTTCTGAACCTGCAGCAACACCTCAAACACCTCAAGTCGATCTAGAGGGACTTTGTACACTTGTTCAACAGCAGCTGCTGCCAGCATAGATAAGACACAATTGATCTTCATGAGGTGTCCTCTTTCAATGCAGGCAACCAACCAAGAGATATTAGTAATATTTTGAAGTCAATGACTTTTAACAGGTAGCAGAGGTGCTAGGATGGGGGAAATATGTTCATATTTTTTGTGTGTGTGAGCAGCTGCATTTTGTATAAGCTGTAAGCTCTTTAGACAGGTATTATTACAGCCAGCCTAACAGCATTGCAATAGTCTATCCTTGAGGTGACAAAAGCATGGATTATTTTCTCGGCATCTGGTAAAGATAAGGACTTCCTTATCTTTGAAATGTTCCTTAAATGGTAAAATGAAGTTCTGGTGATCTGTTTTATGTGATTATTTAGTGCTAGGTCCTGGTCAAATTAACTCCTAGGTTTTTAACACTTGTGGATGAGGTCAGTGGAAGATCACTATATGTAGCCTGTGATGTGGATAGGATATCCCTCATATTTTTAGAACCTAAAACCTTGACTTCTGTTTTATCTGAGTTCAAAAGCAGGACATTATTCATCATCCATGTCTTTATATCTCTTATACATGTGTCAAGTTTGGCTAATGGGGTTAATTCATCAGGTTTTATGGAGAGGTATAGTTGTGTATCATCTGCGTATCTGTGTATCATATGTGTCAACAGGGGCCCCAGTACTGAGCCTTGAGGCACTCCATATTTTACCATAATCTGGGTAGATGGTTTATTATGGACCTGTACAAATTGTTGACGGTTAGGAAGGTATGATCTAAACCAAGCGAGTGCTGAGTCTGATTCCTATCAAATTTTCAAGCCTAAGTAGTATGTCATGGTCTATGGTGTCAAAGGCAGCGCTGAGGTCCAGGAGGACCAGTATTGATACAAGGCTAGGTTTTTTGAGGGAGGGCTTAATAACAGATGTCTTAAACGACTGCGGTACATGCCCTGATAGCATTGAATTATTTATAATAAAGACCAAAACATTATCCAGGAAGGGGAGAGCAGTCTTAAGAAGGTGTGTAGGAATAGGGTCTAGTAGACTAGTAGATTTTGATGAGGAAATTGTGGAGGTGAGATCTAATGTTGTGTATATGTAAATGAATTAAATGTTGTTTGAGGTCTCATCTGTGATTCTGTTATGTTTTTGCTATCTTTCAGCAATGGAGTATGTGTATTTGGTGAAACTGATTGGTTATTGATCTTATCTCTAATTGTTTGACATACAATCATAATACTGACATACAATCATACTGTTGAAAATAACTGTTTTGTGAACTTTATTCAACATAGCCAGTGATTTAGGCGAAATCTATGGTGTTAATTACAGTGAAATACAATTTTAAAAAAATAGGGTTGAAACAGGTAAAAAGAAAATGGAGACATCATTTTTCTCCATGTTCAATGACCTCTAAAGACAGTCCAACCACTCTCCAAAAATTAACATTTCAAACCCACAGAAACCATATAGGCCCCCTGACTAACATCTTATCTCACTAAATAACCTCTCATTATTGCTTCTGGATGGCAGGTTAAAACAGCATCATTAGGATAAAACAGGATCTCATAGTCTTATGGTATACGTTTTGGAAATTGCTCTGGATGCCACTCCTTTGCTTTTTAGGGGGCGACTGCTCTCTAGTTCTAAGGTTATTCTCTCTCCCTAAGACTTAACGAGTGTGTCGTTGTTTTGTTGTTGTTTCTGCCCAGGTTGCCGTAGTGAAGGTGAAGAACACAGACAAGGTGTTTGCCATGAAGATCCTCAACAAGTGGGAGATGTTGAAGAGAGCTGAGGTGTGTATGTAGCACCACCTCCACCACCACCACCACCACTGGGGGCAGCCATGGCCTACTGGTTAGCACTTCGGACCTGTAACCGGAGGGTTGCCGGTTCGAACCCCGACCAGTAGGCACGGCTGAAGTGCCCTTGAGCAAGGCACCTAACCCCTCACTGTCCCTGACGCTGTTGATGCAGGCAGCTCACTGCGCCGGGATTAGTGTGTGCTTCACCTCACTGTGTGTTCACTGTGTGCTGAGTGTGTTTCACTAATTCACGGATTGGGATACCAGAGACCAAATTTCCCTTTCCCCTCATGGGATCAAAAGAGTATATATACTATACTTATACTATCACTCTGTCCAGGAGCCTGAATCAGACCCCAGTACTCTCAGGCAGTGGGTTTATCCCCCCTTTCTGTGGGGGGATTCCTGCAAATCTGCATGGAGCTGGGCTACACATGGAAATGTACTCTACTCCATGCAATTGTCACCTACGCACTTCTGTGTGTGCTTTGTACGTCAGTGTGAAAGCTTCTAGTTCAGCTCAGGTGTGTTTTTGTTAATGCTCCGTATCCACATTGTGTGCTCTGTAGACGGCGTGCTTCCGTGAGGAGAGGGACGTGCTGGTCAATGGAGACTGCCAGTGGATCACCACCCTGCACTACGCCTTTCAGGACGAGAACAACCTGGTGAGTTCTACACGTACACCAACACTGACACAAGGCAACTGTGGCTGGAGAGCGCCATTCTATGCTTGTTCTGATGGGTCTCCTCTTCCCCATCCACACACACACACAAACACACAACTTATCCCACATCAACTGAGCCATGAGCCACCTCACAATGAACACATATTTGTACACACGAGATTTGTACACAAGACATTTATGCTCCACACAAATCCTCCTTATTCAGAACAAAAAAACAAGGCGTGGTTGACCACAGGTATGATTTAGGATGCCCACTATACACCAGGGAAATTGATCAGTAAACAAGTTTTACAAGGTCATATTCTATCTCTGACATTCTTTTTGTTTCATTTTGTCTCTCCTAACTCTATTTCTTTCTCTCTCTCTCTCTCTCTCTCTCTCTCTCTCTCTCTCTCTCCCCCCCTCTCTGTCCTTTTCCCCTCCAGTACTTGGTGATGGACTATTATGTGGGTGGAGACCTGCTGACTCTGCTCAGTAAGTTCGAGGACCGGCTGCCAGAGGACATGTCCAAGTTCTACCTGGCCGAGATGGTGCTGGCCATCCACTCCGTCCACCAGCTGCACTACGTCCACAGGTGAGACACAGTCCCTCCCCCAGCTCACAGTGCAGCCAATCAGCAAGGCCTGATGTGAGACAGTCCCTCCCCCAGCTCACAGTGCAGCCAATCAGCAAGGCCTGATGTGAGACAGTCCCTCCCCCAGCTCACAGTGGAGCCAATTAGCAAGGCCTTGTATGAGAGTCCCTCCCCAAGTCAATGGCCTAGCCAATTAGCAAGGCCTCTGTAAATAAACAGAGTATAAGGCCCACATTTACTGTTAACGGGGGCAGCCATCTTGGTAATTCAAACACGTTGTACTCTGGTTTGTTCGAACTGACGAGTCGTGGTAGAACTTACAGAAGGCATTCCCTGGATGTTTTTTTGGCCAGTTTGAACTTTGAACTGGTGAAAACAGCTCAGAAAACGACTTGAACGGACAAATAGAATGCAGCAGTATTGATTGTTAGCCACTTTACAGTTTAAAGATCAAGGCAAGGCAAGATATTAGTGATGTCCCATCTGCTGAAGGTGCCTTTGAAAATAAACTGTTACTTAAGTATAGTATAGTAAGTATATATACTTTTTTTGATCCCGTGAGGGAAATTTGGTCTCTGCATTTAACCCAATCGGTGAATTAGTGAAACACAAACAGCACACAGTGTACACACAGTGAGGTGAAGCACACACTAATCCCGGCGCAGTGAGCTGACTGCTACAATGGCGGCGCTCGGGGAGCAGTGAGGGGTTAGGTGACTTGCTCAAGGGCACTTCAGCCGCAGCCCACTGGTCGGGGCTCGAACCGGCAACCCTCCGGTTACAAGTCCAGAGTGCTAACCAGTGGGCCACGGCTGCCCCTCACTTTGGAGTTAAAAATAGTAGTGTTCTGCACAAACCCGTCACTACCATACCTGCACACTTTGCGAAAGCACCTAGGCTGTTATGTAATGACACAAGCTATAATTTTCCCATATTATCCTCAGAGCCATGGTTTTTCAGATTGTACATATTTCCCTGTCAGCCACAAACATAAACCAGTATGTATACTTATTCATTGTGATTATCGAAGAACAACTGACTAGCATCACACTGGCGTAAATTAACTGCCTTAATACAATGGAATGTTCTTTCAACCTTAGCTGAACATTTGACGGCTATCACATGTGGTAATGTACAATACAGTGGTGCGGTTTCGTTTTCTGGACACATAGCTTCATTGACAACAGGCGACTGTGGCTTTTGGAGCCGCCATTCTGGCTCAAGTGGAGCCAGACGACACGGCCACCCCCGCCCATATGCTACTTTGGCTATGCTACTTCAACCCCCTAACCTCCCCCCACACACACACACAACCCAGACCCAACCCCAGGAAGTGGGTTGTGCTGCTGGTTTGCATGCATAATGAAAGGGAGTAGTGGTGCCCAGCCCCCAGGGGTGGATGAGCTGGTGTTCCCCAATGAGGGGGCTGGGCCCTGGGCGTGGGCTGCCTGCCTGCCTCCCTGCCTGCCTGCCTGCCTCGGCCTCATGGATCCCAGAGGGGGGGAGAGCAGACACACAGCCTATTCTGGGCCTGCGTAATTGCATGCTATCCCTACGGGAGTGGGTGGAGTATGTGTGTGTGTATGAGAGATAGAGAGGGAGAGAGGGAGAGAGGGAGAGAGAGAGAAAGAGAGAAAGAGAGAGAGAGTAGGAATGCGTGGCTGTGGAGGGGTGTGTTTGCTAGCATGAGTATGTGTGTGGTTGTATGTCTTTGTGTCTGTATCATTGTGTTGAAGATTATTGATGTGTCTATATGTAAGGGTGTTGTGCTTGAATGTTGAGGACTGGGAGTTTGTGTTTATGTCAAGCAGATACTGTATGTGTCTATTTATGTCCAAACATGTGTGAGTCTTTGTGTTGAGGAATGTGTGTGTGTGTGTTTGGACTTTGCCTTGTCTGTCATGGAGTTGTCATGTACTGTATGTTCACTAGTCTGAGTTCATGTGTATATAGTATAGTTCTTGAATTTCCCCTAGGGATCAATAAAGTATATCTATCTAGTAATAGTGATAGTGTTGGATGCACGCGTGTGTGTGTGTGTGTGTTGGTGAGTGGATGGGGGTTGGTGGTGTTTGTCTCAGAGACTAATGATGGGGTAGGGGGTGTGGTCAGTTGCTACCTCATGGGAGAACATTGGCAAGCCTGCTGCATTTGAGGGTGGGGGACACATCAAGGGCGGGCCTTTCAGAGGAAGTATATGACTGTGTGCGGGTGTGTGTGCATGTCTCTATCTGTGTGTTTGTGTGTGTGTGTGTGTGTGTGTGTGTGTGTGTGTGTGTTGGTCTGTCCTTCCATTCTCATTTCATGCACAAAACCCAGAAACTGTGTTGGGAGAAATATTATCCTCAATTGATCAATGATTATCCACCACACCGTGCCATCACATTCTTCTTGTTTTCACCTCTGTCTGTCTGTCTGTCTGTCTGTCTGCCTGCCTCTTCCCCTGTCTCTGTCTCTCTCTCTGTCTGTCTGCCTTTTCCCCTGTCTCTCTCTCTCTGTCTGTCTCTCTGCCTCTTCCCCTGTCTCTGTATTTACATTTCCATGTATTCATTGAGCAGACACTGCTGTCCAAGGTGACTTGCATATGTCCACTATATTACAAGGGATTACATTCTCCCCGGAGCAACTTGGGGCATGTTGCTCAAGGTTGCACAACGGTGGAAGCTGGGAATTGAACCCACAACTTTCAGGCTACTGTTTGAAAGTTTGTGGGTAGCCCGTCCTTAACCACTACACTACCACTGGCCATTTTATGTGTGCATGTGTGAAAAAGATGAGGGAGAACATGAGCAAAAGGGCTTCTCATTTATCACAGCAGTCTGTTATCTAGGCCCATGCCCTGTGGTGTGACCAGTTTAGTGCAAGACACACAGTAAGTGACTTTGACTGCATGTATGTGTGAAAGAGAGAGACAGCATGTTGATGCATCATACGAGAGATGAGAGATATGCACAGTTCTGTATAGTAGTCTAGACTTACTCAGATACATCCTGCAAGGTCACATGTTAGCTGTAGTCAACTACAATGTCCATCATTCACAAACTTGTCACACAATTTTTTAATCTCACATCTGAGTGTATATCAGTCAACATTATAAGAGATTATTTTTCTTCTTGAAAACATGTTATTGTGTACTAGTTTGGCAGAAGAGGCTCTATCTGTTATATTGCTGGAACACTGAGCCATGAATCCACTGGTAGAGAATAATTATTTGTGATAATAATTAGGTTTAATCCTCAATTCATTTGGATTGGAAGTATTTTTTTTTTAAATCAAACGTTTTTGTATTTATGTTTCTAACAAGCTGGCAGTGTGTTAATGCAAATCTGGTTGCAATATGGCTGTTTATGCAGAATTTCTCATTTGTCTTGAAAAGCTGTTACCATATGCTTCGATAATTGATGGCCTTGAAGTTATAACCCCAGTAGTACATCAATTAAAGTGTCCATCTCAAAGCATAGTTGTCACAGATGTGTGAAAATGGGTTCCACCCATCTCCACTGGGACAAAAGGAAAAATAAGGTGGACACAGTTTAGTCTCTTAAATAAATTAGATGAATAGTGTGTGTGTGTGTGTGTGTGTGTGTGTGTGTGTTTTTTTGTGTGTGCGTGTGCCTTGTCATATAGGTGTGTTGTTTCATGTATGCCTGTGGAACGTCATTCCTGGACACTGAGTGTTAAGTGATGTGAACTGCAGCAGTCAGCTGTGTGTGTGTGTGTGTGTGTGTGTGTGTGTGTCACCTCTGCCCAGGCTCCAAAACAGTATTGCAGCACAGGATACCCATCTGTAGAGATAGAGCTCTCTCTCTCTCTCTCTCTCTGTCTATGTATTTATGTATTAACTGTGTGTATATGTGCACATAGCTATTGATCAGTCACATGTCTCTTTTATTATTGATCTGTGAGGAGATCTGGGGTTAAGGGACAACCCACCCTCCTGACTGAGGCAACTAAGAGGCCCACCTAGAGAGGGAAAGAGCATTATGGAGAGAAAGAGGCCCATCTAGAGAGGGCAGAAGCAGTATGGAGAGATAGAGGCCGGCTGATGGGGCGATAGAGTGCTGAAGAATGAGAGAGGGAGAGAGAGAGAGAGAAATGACCTTTCCTTTGGCTACATTCAGTGACTCAGCTCCTTCAGGCCTTGCATCAGACAGTACTGGAGCATCTATGATCCAAACACATAGGCTACAATGACAGACTTTTATGTTGTGTATGTGTGTGTGTATTTGTGTGTAGGCTAGGTGTGTGTGTCAGTGTGTGTTTCCCTGACCACGCATATGATCTCTGCCAGACTGGATTGCTCAGTCCATGCACGCTGTAGTCTTAAGAAGCAGAGTGGCTGCGAATAGGGGGAGGTAATCTCTTCTTAAGACTGCTGTATCCATCTGGGCAAGCCATCTGCTCTGACTGACCTACACACTTGAAAGAGAGAGAGAGAGGAAGGGAGAGAGAGTTGGAAAGGGAGAGAGACAGTCATTATCTCCTTAGTTTATTTGCATAGGTATACATGTCAAAGGTCATGATGTATTCATCTGTGTATGGAAGAAAGGTCTACTTCACATTGATCAAAGCTTTAGTTATTTAAGATAATACATTTTGTACCAAAGACAAACATAAACCAACATGTATCCATGTATTTGGGGTTAACAAAAGTTTAATATAACTACATAACTACCATGTGTCCTACCTTCTGCGCAGGGCCTACACCCTCAGTTAGCCGCTAGCTCACCGCTACAGTTAGCTGTTAGCCCCAGTGTGGCCTGTTACACTTAACAAGGGAGATCTCTGGAAGCTAGCCAGTGAGATAGCCTCAGGTGCTAAGCTAACTGGCGGGCCTGTGGGAAAGCCCTGTGTGATTTCTGATCTGGCGTATTAGCGGCTCAGTGTTTCACTAGTGGCTAATTGGTTTAGTGAGGGGGAACCGCTGCCACTGGGTGTCTGGATGTTTGTGGGCGACAACCCAGAGGAGGGGGGAGGTGGAAGCGTAGCTTCAGCCAATCAGAGCAGTCTTTGAGGTAAACAGAAGGCAAGAGTTAGAGGAATCAGAAGGCTGAAGCACAGGGTCAGGAGGGGAGAGGAATGTGGAAGAAGAAGTGCATGATTGATGGGAGTGTGAGTTCTTTTCTAATTTTATTTATTTTGAATGAGTATGATTGACCTGGAAAATCCACATCCACAACACTACACACAGCACCCACACACACACACACACACACACACACACACACACACGCACACCCCTCCTCTCCTCCTCTTTTCCTCTGAATGATTTTGCCTGGGTCTTTATGAGAAATCAGTAGAAAACTCCCTCAGGTTCGTGTCAGACTCCCTGCTGAAGTAGGCGGGTTTCATTACAGATGCTAGCAGAGATAGCAGCGCTGCAGATCTCCATCAAGCAGCTGGCCAGTGGAATGTGTGCTGCTTTTGGCTGTGAAAGATCACCATACTGTGGCGTTCACACAGCAAGACATCAGATAAGGCAGATCATAAGAGAAAGAGGGATCAGTCTGGTCTGCCAACTCCTCGATGCTAAGTGCATGTACACACACACACACACACACACACACACACACACACACACACACACACACACACACACACACACACACACACACCCATAAGCACACGTCAAACATCCTTCTCAACTTGCACTGCTAATCAACAGCTTTTCAAGACCTCTGCTCATGCCAGCTAAGACCAGGCATTCCAGAGAGGCACACACACACATTCTGTTGACATGCACATGCACGTTCTCAATCAAGCAGACACACACACACACTCGCACACAAATGCTGATCTGTGTCTGTCTGTGTGTGTCCGTATGTGTGACTTTGTATGTTATGTGTGTGTGTACGCGCATTTGAGTGAGTATGAGGCTCTTCATGTAGAAAAGATTGTGTGTGTGTGTGTGTGTGTGTGTGTGTGCGCGTGCGTGCGTGTGTGTGTTCACAGGAGTGTGGAGAGAGAGAGAGGATGGAATGTTATGTGGAATCATGTGATATGCTGCAAGAGCTCACTGTAGTACTGATGACTTGAAAGGATGCGCAAATTAGATCAGAGGAAGTGAGATCGCAGGGAGCAGGCTGACTGGACGGCCAATCAGGTTTTCTCGTCTGTGGGTGTACTGGGTCTCATTTCTGTTACTGACCTTTGACCCTGACATTTGCACTGTGTCCCCAGTGGAGGTCAAACTTTGATGAAAGAGTCAGCCAGGGAAGCTGCCCATGACTCACACCTGTTAAGATGGCATGGACCTCCCAGGTTCAGGGGTGTGTGTGTCTGTCTGTGTGTGTGTCTGTCTGTGTGTGTGTCTGTCTGTGTGTCTGTCTGTGTGTCTGTCTGTGTGTCTGTGTGTGTGTGTGTGTGTGTGTGTGTGTGTCCTGTATGCATTTGCCTGTTTGTGAACTTGGGTTTGCATGCTTGAGAGCTTTGTTTTCAGTCGGGCAAGTTAGTGCCTGGGTGTGTGAGAGAATTAAATGTGTGAAGGGTGTGTGTGTGTTTGTTTGGGAGAAAAAGTACACACACATTACGGTACTTTATGGTTTTGTATAATCAAGAAAGAATGAAAATACAATGAGATCACTAACATTCCATTACACTCAGATTTGCGAAAGTGGGTACGTGTATGAAGGAGTGTGTGTGTGTGTGTGTGTGTGTGTGTGTGTGTGTGTGTGTGTGTGTGTGTGTGTGTGTGTGTGTGTGTGTGTGTGTGTGTGTGTGTGTGTGTGTGTGCGCGTGCCCATTTGAAACAAAACCTGGTAGCTGTTATGAAAGCACTAGCTCTTGACAGCTGATCAGGCATGTGTCGAGCCCACACACACACACACCCATACGCATGTGACGAGTCAGGTTCGAGAGGTAGTGTAAACTCCACACTTTCACTGCAGGCCCTCCCTGTGAATCACCTGTCACACCCAGTCACCTTTTCACCACCATCAACACCAACAACAGCCTCTGAGTTGAGTCATGACCAACTCCATTGTCTTGCTGTGAATTAAGTGTCAGCTTTGAGCTTTGTTGTGAGAAGGCTTGACTAATAGTGCAAGTATTATCAAAGTTGGGAATATCACATTTTTCTTTTTTCCTTTGTTCTTTGAATCATTTGTTTCTTTCATCTATGTGCCGTTCCAGTGTGGAGTACATGAGGCCTTTGTCTCAGGGACTGGGCTGGGCCTAGCAAACGTGGAGAGCCATTGTGGATGTGGAAGTTCTAATGTTGATCCAGAGCTAGAAATAAGAGTTGTTTTTATGTTTGTCTGTTTCAGGGATATCAAGCCAGACAACATCCTGATGGACGTGAATGGTCACATACGATTGGCCGATTTTGGCTCCTGCCTCAAGCTTATGGACGATGGAACTGTGAGTTCAGAACTCTCTTTTAAAACAAGCACACAAGCAAACACAAATATACCCGCACATAAAGGTGCAAATACACAAATACACCCACACATAAAGGTGCAAACACACACATACACAAATACATCCACACATAAAGGTGCAAACACACACATACACAAATACATCCACACATAAAGGTGCAAACACACACATACACAAATACACCCACACATAAAGGTGCAAACACACACATACACAAATACACCCACACATAAAGGTGCAAACACACACATATACACCAAAAAAAACCCCACATAATTACTTAAAAAAAAAGTAGTCATGGCTTCCATTTTCCACAAACAAAGCCTAACTCCGCGGCCACTGTTACTCCATGTCCACCATCTCAGGTGCAGTCCTCGGTTGCGGTGGGCACGCCGGACTACATCTCCCCTGAGATCCTGCAGGCCATGGAGGACGGGAAGGGCAAGTACGGGCCCGAGTGTGACTGGTGGTCCCTGGGCGTGTGCATGTACGAGATGCTCTACGGAGAGACGCCCTTCTACGCAGAGTCCCTAGTGGAGACCTACGGCAAGATCATGAACCACAAGGTCCGCAGAGTTCACCAGAGTTCACTACATGAGTGCATGTCCTTAACCAAGCAAACACTCACTGCATGTCTTACCATACAATTGTGTTAATGGGTCATTTTAGATTAGATTAGATTAGATTCAACTTTATTGTCATTTAGCAGAGTACAGGTACAGAGCCAATGAAATGCAGTTGACATCCAATCAGAAGTGCAAAGAAGCATTAAATACCAAGTGCATATCTTAATACTCTTATATCTTAATACTCTTCTCTGATTGGCTCCTCGCTAACTACCCACCGTTGTCAGGTCCAAAGAAAGTAGTACAACAATTTTTTTTTTTAACGTTTTTGGGGCTTCTATGCCTCCAATGCAGTGGAGAGTGACAGGGAGCGAGTGGGAGAGAGAGTCAGGGCGGGAGCAGGAAAGGAGCACGGGGCGGGACTCAAACCCGGGCCGCCGGCGCCCAGCGCAGGCACCCCAGCCAGCCGCGCCACGGCCGGGGACAAGTAGTACAGCAAATTGCTCTAAACAGGTTTTTTTGAAGGAGGAAACTCCAACTGTTCCAAACGGCTTTTTTTTTTGGCAGAGGAAACCCCACTCTGCTGTGTGTCATGGAGTTCTTTGCCTCCGCCTTGTCCATTAATTCCATACACCTCGGTGGCAGTTAACCCTCACAAATACCATTATAATCTACCCTTTTGTTATATCACCGGCATAAACCATATTCACAGGAAGTCAGTGAAGGTTATATGTTCCTTCAAGTTTATTCACCCGACACTTGCTCTACTGGATCAACACATCTGTGTTGATTTGGATTAAGATGTAATACTGTAATGTGTGGGAGCTAATGATGCAGAAATAGTATAGTATAGTATAGTATAGTATAGTATATATAGTCTTTTGATCCCATGAGGGAAATTTGGTCTCTGCATTTATCCCAATCCGTGAATTAATGAAACACACTCAGCACACAGTAAACACACAGTGAGGTGAAGCACACATTAATCCCGGCGCAGTGAGCTGCCTGCATCAACAGCGGTGCTCGGAGAGCAGTGAGGGGTTAGGTGCCTTGCTCAAGGGACCAATAATGTGTCTTTGAATGGAACTTGGACATGATTGGAA
>NC_063196.1:21852588-21855088 GCF_017589495.1 Alosa alosa
AGCTGGAGGCCATGAGCCAGAGGGCCGAGGGACTGAAGCTGGAGCTGCGCAAGGCCGAGAGGAGCCGCAAGGAGGTGAGGAGAGGACAGGACACACACACACACACACACGAGTGTGTGCATGTGTGTCACATCATGTCCACGGTTGGATTCTATAATGGCGATGTAATGAGAGTGGTGTTTGTGTGTGTTTGTCATTGTTTCAGATTTGACAGAGGTGTTAGTCTCGTTATCAGGGCTTAAATTTCACTGCGGGATTGCGGGTATTGCGCATAATTTGTTCAAGTCCCGCAACTCTAGCCATCATAATACGAGAAATTCCCGCATACACTTTTACAGCCTGTCTGATGACGTTAATATAGCCTAATCATTAAGTGGGCGGAATGCGGTGCTATTGACCGGACTGATCAACTACCGAGTTGAATTGAACATAGCCTCATGCAGGCACACACACACGGAGAGAGAGAGAGAACCACTTTGCGCTACGCCAAATAGGCTACGCCACCATGGCAAACTTTACATCTGGAAAGAGCTCCTTGGTAACTATCCTGCTAGCTCAGGTCACGCCAACACTTGATCCCAGAAAGATTGTCTTCGACATGTTAGTTTTTTTGAACATTTATTGTATCTAATGACATAGAAAACATAATGATTTGCATACACATACCGTGACTATGCACAACTTTATTCACTAGCTTAACTATAGCCTAAAACCGTCAGGTTGAAGGGGGCTAATTACTCCATAGAATTACTCTCACGTATTTTCTTAAAGTGACAGGCACTCAATTACACCTACTCATCAGCAATGTGCACTCAATTGGACCTACACACCACATTAAAGATATGCCTAAGTGTTATAGGTTAAACGTCAATATGAGGCATTCAAATTACTAAATATGTTTAGCAACTAGTAATTACTAGTAAAATGCTATACTTTAAAAAAATGCATTATTAAATAAATACACTCTATATGAATTCAAAAATATATGATAGAAACACATCACATAAGCTATCATTTTCAGTGTGTGTTTGTGTGTGTGGAGAGAGTCAAGCAGAATCTAGGATGTCCACTGTTGTGAATGATCCCACTACAGTATATATTACTGATGACGCCAGGGTGGTGGGGGGCCCCAAAATCAAACACTTTTTTTTTTTTTTTTTTAAAAAAAAGTATCAAGTATTGAAATCATAATTCTTGACTTGGTATCAGAATCGACCCCCAAATTGTGTAAATCCCCCCTACATGAATAACCTAAGGGGGGAATTCCCCCCCATTTTGAAAAATGAATTTTAAGCCCTGTCGTTATGAGTAGTTGTTAATGTAGATAAAGTATTTTATATATGTTTCTGCACATTTCAATTCAGTACGGTGTGTGTGTCTCTGTATATGCATATGTATAATGCTGTATGGAGGTTGGCCCATAGCCTGTGTGTGTGTGTGTGTGTGTGTGTGTGTGTGTGTGTGTGTGTGTGTGTGTGTGTCTCTGTCTGTCATGTGTTTGAGATTATGGAGTAGAGATTTGTGGTTAAGTCCATATAACTGAGGAGCGAGTGATATTGGAAGGCTTTGAGGCCATGAGTGTGTGTGGGTGGGTCAGTGTGTTTATATTGGTTTCGCTCACAGTCTCACTGTGTTTTGCTATGGAGCGGCTACTATAATTTACCCTCAACTGAAATTGGATAAGAAAGCAAATGTGTGTTTGTCCGAGTTATTTGTGTGTGTATTTATGTGTGTGTATGCATGTGCGGGTTTTTTTTGTGGGAGTATGTAATGCATGTTTTTGCAGGAGTATGTTTTATAACTCACTGTATGTTTGTGTGTGCAGTCTGTATGCACAACTGTGTGTTCCTATCTTAACTCTGTGTCTGTGTGTTTTTTTGTGTGTGTTTTTGTGTGTGCGTGTGCGTCTGCGTGTCTGTGTGTGTGTGTTTCAGTTTGAGGCTCAAGCTGAGGAGCAGTCAGCTGAGGCTCAGAAGGAGAGGAAACTGAGGGAGTGCAGTGAGCAGTACAGCAGACAACTAGAGGAGGAGCTGGAGATGATGAAGGTACATCAACTACCACACCCACGCATAAAGACACACATAAACATGCATTCACCTTTTTCACCAGAGCATACACACATACAGAACACACACACACACATTTGTGCACACACACATTTCATAACCTTCTGGGTCTACAGAACATCCATACACACACACACACACTAGTGACCAATACTCTAAACAAATGAAGAAAGAGCTACAGACAATGTCAAGAGATGATGAAAGTGTACCCACTACACACACGCCAATAAAGGAGACAATTAGAGGAACTAGACACACAAAAACATACAAGCATACACACACACCTCCCTCTCCCCTCTCCCTGCAGCAGAAGCCCGTGTCCTCCTCTGACGGGCCGTCGGCCGCTGGCTCCGCTGGCTCCGCTGACCAGGAGCAGGAGGCGCTGCGTCTGCGTGCGGAGCTGGAGCGCCGGACGGTGCAGCTGGAGGAGGAGC
>NC_063196.1:21860088-21875088 GCF_017589495.1 Alosa alosa
CATCTCCTTCTTCTCTATTATCTCCATCTATCTATCATCCCCCTGTTTTTCTATCATTTCTCTTCTCCTCATCTCCCTCCATCATTCTCTCTCTCTTTGTTTCCCTTTTCCCAGCACACTCTTCATTTCATTTCACCCTTTTTTCTCACACTCTTGGTTTTCTTTGTTTTGCACTTGCTCTCTCTCTATCCCTCTCCCTTGTTCTTTCCCCTCTTTTACTCTCTCTCTCTCTATCTCTCTCTCTTTCCTGCTGCAGGGTGTAGTAAACCCTTTTCCATCACTGGCTGGTCAAACTGGCCTTGATGTGTTTCCCTATGCTGGATGGACACATACAATTCCTCTCATGGATAAGGAACTCATATCATTCCTCTTTTGGCTTTTTCAGGCGTGAAACACCAGGACTCCCAGAATTCCTTCCTGGCTTTCCTGAACGCACCCACCTCAGGGCTGGATCAGTTCGATGTAAGTGCAATCCCACAATGCAATAGGATCTCTTCCTGTGTGTCACAGCACGCCACTGGCAAACAGGAAGTGAAGCGGTCATCTGCTGGGCACTCCATCTCTCCAGCAGACTCGGGCTGGCCAAAAATAGCTCTGTGTGTGTGTGTGTGTGTGTGTGTGTGTGTGTGTGTGTGTGTGTGTGTTGTGTTTTTTGATGTAAGTGTATGTATTTTGGTCCATACCTTTTCTGAATACTTTTTGTGTTCATGCATTTGCATTTGCCATCAAAAGGGAGTCACCTCTGTGTGTGTGTGTGTGTGTGTGAAAAGCAAGAGTGTTTTTGGAAACTGTGTTTGCCAGTCTCTTAGGTTATTTTCAGTCTGTGCTGAATTATTCACTGCGCTGTTCTCTTCTAAGAGCCCTCCTCCTGCCCCAGCCCCACCATCTCTACCTCTACACTCTCTCTCTCTCTCCCTCTCTCGCTCTCTCTCCCTCCCTCCTCTCTCTGTCTGTTTCTCCCCCCTTCTCTCTCTCTCTCTCTCTCTCTTTCTCTCTCTCTCTCTCTCTGTCTGATTCTCCCCCCTTCTCTCTCTCTCGCTCTCTTTCTTGTTTTCAGTTGTTCTTTTCTTTCTGTTTGTTTTGTTAGCTGTGTCAGGAGCCTTTCTCCTTCTCCTCCTCCTCCTCTTCAGTTGAGTCTTCTTCTCTGATTGAGTTTTGGGAAGACGTAAGTCCACTCTGGCTCTCATGTGAGGCCACCTCCATTAGTCCTAGTGCCCCTCCATTAGACTGATGCCTCTAGACTGGTGTGTATCAGCTGTCCCTCTTAGACACACGCACTCACACACACACACACACACACACACACACACACACACACACACACACATACACACATACATACTTACATACACACACACACATACACACAGAACATAATCACATAATCTCAGTGCTTCTGCAAGTACATGTAAATGCTAAACTTTCACTCCCAAATATTCTTGTCTTCAGACGTGCACACACACAGGCACACTCACACACACAGACACACACTCACACACACAGACACACTCACACACACAGACACACTCACACACACAGACACACTCACACACACAGACACACTCACACACACACAGACACACTCACACACACAGACACACTCACACACACAGACACACTCACACACACAGGCCTGCCCCTCACCTCTCTCTCGGATCTGTGATGTACCAACCTTTTGGCTCCTCTTGTAGTTAGGAATTGTGTGTGTGGCTTTTCAGGCGTGAAACACCAGGACTCCAAATTCCTTCCTGGCTTTCCTGAGCAGCACCCACCTCAGGGCTGGATCAGTTAGATGTAAGTGCAATCCCACAATGCAATAGGATCTCTTCCTGTGTGTCACAGCGCCACTGGCAAACAGGAAGTGGCGGTCATCTGCTGGGCACTCCATCTCTCCAGCAGACTCGGGCTGGCAAAAATAGCTCTGTGTGTGTGTGTGTGTGTGTGTGTGTGTGTGTGTGTGTGTGTGTGTGTGTTGTGTTTTTTGATGTAAGTGTATGTATTTTGGTCCATACCTTTTCTGAATACTTTTGTGTTCATGCATTTGCATTTGCCATCAAAAGGAGTCACTCTGTGTGTGTGTGTGTGTGTGTGAAAAGCAAGAGTGTTTTGGAAACCTGTGTTTGCCAGTCTCTTAGGTTATTTTCAGTCTGTGCTGAATTATTCACTCACTGTTCTCTTCTAGGCCCTCCTCCTGCCCCAACCCCACCATCTCTACCTCTACCTCTCTCTCCCCTCTCTCTAGCTCTCTCTCCCTCCCTCCTCTCTCTGTCTGTTTCTGTTCTCTCTCCCCTCTCTCTCCTCTTTCCTACCTCTCTCTCTCTCTGTCTGATTCTCCCCTTCTCTCTTTTTTCTCTTTCTTTTTCAGTTGTTCTTTTCTTTCTGTTTGTTTTGTTAGCTGTGTCAGACCTTGTCCTTCTCCTCCTCCTCCTCTTCAGTTGGTCTTCTTCTCAGGTTTTACATTAGTCCTCTGGCTCTCATTAGGCCACCTCCATTGATCCTGGTGCCCCTCCATTGGACTTTGCCTCCTCATATATGTGTACACATGTACCCCCTCTCACACACACACACACACACACCCACACACACTTTCACACACACACACACACACACACACAAACACACTCACAGTACAGTGCGCCCCAGTTCTCTCGTCCGTGGCGTGGCTGTTGTCATGCGCTGTGTTGTGTTTGGCCCAACTCCATAGACAGAGGAAGAAGAACACACTTGATTTGTCCCGACCTGTCCCGCTCCCAACCCCACCCCTCCCTCCCCCACCACCCCTCCCCACCCCACCCCCCCCCCCACCCCCCCTCCCCCCCACCCCCTCATTTCCCCCCCAACGTCAGGAACATCCAGTTCCCCACAGTAGACCTCACGTGGCCCAGACACACACACACACACACACACACACACACACACACACACACACACACACTGCTAGTTAGCTCCAGGGTTTGGAGCTGAACTGTTTCCCCAATCCCACATGTGGTCCCTACTGTAGTCAACACTTAGTCAGCTTGCTTGTACGGCCCACTTTAGGATGTCTTGGTGTGGGGGGTGCATCGCATTGCAGGGTTGTCTGTAGAAACTTAAAGTACAAGTTGGGGAAAGTAGTCGCCTATTTTCAGCACACACTACAAATCTCTCTCTCACACACACACACACACACACACACACACACACACACACACACACACACACACACACAGAGACACAGACACACCCACAGACACAGACACACATAGACAGTCAGGCCAGATCCAGACAGCAGTTGACCACGGAACTGTTCTGGTCTGTATCTGTATCTGGACTGAGGCCTGTTTTGGTTCTACTCTTTGGGCCTAGACTCAGGCAGGCAGTGGTGGATTATGGGGTATGAGGTGGGGCAGTTCAAGGGAAGTGTGCGTGTGAGGGGGGGGGAGATGGCGGGGCATCCAGTGATGACCTTAGATCCCCATACAGCCTCATTCAACTCCCAACACCTCTCTTCATCTCTCTTCATTCCCCCCATCCCTCTGTTTTTCTCTCTCTCTCTCTTTAAAGCGCTCTCCCTCCGTTGGTCCAGGAAGTAAAGGCAGACGTGTAAGCAGCTGTTTGTTTTTGTGTTGTTCCTCCGTCCTTTTGCCTTGGGAATGGGACATCTGCTCTCTGTGCCTGATGCGACTGCTGCTTGTTACGTGTTGGAGTGTGTGGGTGTGTGTGTGTGTGTATGTGTGTGTGAGAGAGAGAGAGAGAGTGTGTGTATGTGTGTTGCATGGGTTTCAGGTTGTGATTGTGGTTTCGCATGGGATGTTTTTGGTTTCCTGCATCCATGACTTTATTCTCTTATATTATGTGGAGTGGGTATACTGTATCTGTGAAATGCTGTTAACTCACCCTGACTTGTGACTGGGTGGTTCTCACTGCTCCTACCTTCTGCTTGTGATCTAATTGTGGGTCTGTGTTTGTGTAATTGTTTATTATCCTCCAGAGTTCTGTCCCATTCTAACAGTGGTGTGTACTGGACGGTACTACTTAAACATACAGTACTCTCTGAGAAAAGTGATTCTTTAGGTTTCCACACATGAGATCCCTTTGAGGTGCTACAGAAGAGAACCCTGAGAGGTTCTAAGATTCTCAGTAAATAGGTCATCATACACCATTTTGGGGTTCTCCTGTGAGGAAAAGTTAAAGAACCTTTTAGGTAGAACCTTTTGTAGTGACTTGGTGTTACATATTTCTGTTTGAAACTTTATTGAATTTAATTTAGGGTGTCATCTTGGTATTGTCACTTCAAATGACAGCTTCAGATGCCTTTTTTTCACAGAGTTAAAATCTAAACTGGCATATACTGTGTGATTGTCATGCAGATTACCACGAGTATATGTCCCCAACATTAAATATGCCACAACAGGACTAAAGGACTCTCTCAAGTTTATTAACTAATTAAGATGTTTGTGGGTGTAGTCTGTTTGTCCATACTGCTTATATTCTGGGTCTTGTGGACTTGTGGGCTGGGTCTCGTGTCCTGTGCATGTTTTAACTTGTCCTCTGCTGGCCAAACAGTAATTCACAAACATCAGAATCAAAGTCTCATCTATCTCAACTGCAGTGTGTTAATCATTATATACTGAACAGGACAATCAGGACTGTGAAACCCTACCTACTGCTCTCTGAGTGCAGAGCATTACACAGACTGTGCTTAGATGGAGCACTACACAGACTGTGCTTAGATGGAGCACTACACAGACTGTGCTTAGATGGAGCACTACACAGACTGTGCGTAGATGGAGCATTACACAGACTGTGCGTAGATGGAGCACTACACAGACTGTGGATAGAGCACTACACAGACTGTGCTTAGATGGAGCATTACACAGACTGTACACAGACTGTGCGTAGATGGAGATGGATGGAGCACTACACAGACTGTGCTTTAGATGGAGCACTACACAGACTGTGCTAGATAGATGGGCGTTACACAGACTGTGCGTAGATGGAGCACTACACACAGACTGATGCACTACACAGACTGTGCGTAGATGGAGCACTACACAGACTGTGCGTAGATGGAGCATTACACAGACTGTGGATAGAGCACTACACAGACTGTGCGTAGATGGAGCACTACACAGACTGTGCGTAGATGGAGCACTACACAGACTGTGCGTAGATGGAGCACTACACAGACTGTGCGTAGATGGAGCGTTACACAGACTGTGCTTAGATGGAGCGTTACACAGACTGTGCTTAGATGGAGCGTTACACAGACTGTGCGTAGATGGAGCATTACACAGACTGTGCGTAGATGGAGTATGTTTCACCTCCAGCCCACCAGTCACCTTGGCCATGCCACCACAGGTCAGCATCTCAGTTCAGGAATTGCACTGGTTGACACATCTGCTGTCGAGACGGGTATTTGACCTTGATTCTGATTGGCTTGCTGTTGGTAGCTTGTGTTGTTTTGCTGACTGTATTTTCCCAGCATGCATTGTGCCTGTGCCGGTTGTGTGTGTGTGCTGCTCCAGGGACATTGGGTTTAAGGGGATGGACTGCAATGGTCAGCAGGTTTTATCCTCACACATGTCTTTCTTTCCTTTTTTCCTACCACTCTCTCTCTATCTGTCTCTTTTCATTTATTTTATTTCCTTTACATTCTCCTATTTCTCTGGATTTGGGCCTTTCTGCCCCTCCCTTTTCCTCTCTCTCTCTCTCTCTCTCTCTCTCTCTCTCTCTCTCTCTCTCTCTCTCTCTCTCTCTCTCCCGCTCTCCTTCTCTCTCCATGAATAGCTGGACTCTGTGGACTACACCCCCTCCAACACTCCATCTCATGACGAGGACACGAAGCGTCGAGTTTCCCGCTCCCGCTCCCCATCCACCGCCAGTGACATGGAGCCCATCGAGGTGAGTCCCCAGCCCCCAAGCCCCCCAGCCCCCAGCCCCCAGCCCCCAGCCCCCAGCCCCCCAGCCCAACTGCCCCCTGCCCCCCTGCCCCCCTGCCCCCAACAGACAGCCCCATCTCCAGCACCATCACAGGCACATAGTCAGGAAGCACGATTGGTCTCGGCCTAAACTAAGTGAACATTTTATGAACAGCCTATACACCACCATTTAGTAGGGCATCTCTTCAAAACATCTGTGAAGCTGGTTTTCAAGCAAAGCTTAATTATACCATTGTTTAGACGGGTAGATGACAAAAATAGTGATAGACCGACTCATTTTATAATCATTTATGACTATTTGTTATTATTAGTATTAGAGAACATGAGACATTAGAAGTATTAGCATGAGTTATGTGATACTGCAATAATACATCTGGTCCAGAAGCAGCAGTCTTCACATGACCACTGAGCTTTGTCCTGTGTCCCCTGTCCTCTGTCCTCCTCTAGCTGATGGACCACCCATCTCGCGTCCACACCCCCACCATGCGCTCTGGCTCCGGCTACGGCAGTCTGGGACACTCCTCTCCAAAGGTACAAGCCAACGCACACACTCACGCGCAGACCAGTGTCTGACCGGTGCCGTGTCCCAATCCATTTGTGCTCTGAGTGTAGACGTGTCTCTTAACCCCACTTTCCCCCCTGCTCGGCAGCCCAAAGCTCACCAGTTTGTGGTCAAGTCCTTCACCGTGCCGACCAAATGCAACCAGTGCACCTCCCTCATGGTGGGCCTCATCCGGCAGGGCTGCACGTGTGAAGGTGAGACCCTAGTGGGTGACTGGACACTGAGAGAAAGGCCAGGAGTGAAAGGATAGACCCAACACATATTTAAAGGACTGAATGGCTTTAGGTGCACTCACTGCCTAGGAATCGGAGCATGCTTAGTTGTGATGACCGCTCCTCTGTCCCCACAGTGTGTAACTTCTCCTGCCATGTGGCGTGTGCCGACAAGGCCCCTTCAGTCTGCCCCGTGCCACCTGACCAGACCAAGGGCCCCCTGGGCATCGACCCGCAGAGGGGCATCGGAACGGCATATGAGGGGCATGTCCGGGTAAGCCAGAAGTCCCGATGTGTGTGTCTTCCATTTGGGATTGTATGTTTAATTATTTAGTCAGTGTAATGGCCCAGGCTTGTGTGGGTCACAAACATGAAATGGAAATGAACACTGAATGAAATGTCAACAAATACATTTATTTATAAACGGAATGTCTAGGGGATGTGGAATCTGGATGAGGATGTAATGAATGAACAGAGTGAGAGTGGAGAATGTTTGTTGTGTAGTGAAGGGGAAGGTATGAGATGGTGAGTGTGAGGAAGAGAGCATATGTGTGTGTGGGGGGGCCAAGAGAGAGTGTAAGGGGCAAGTTGGTCCAGCTTTTAAAGCTTGCTTCTGCACAGGTGCGGGCGATTGTCAGTAAAGCATCTTGGTGTCTCACACCATCATTGCGCCGGGGACACAGTGACAGCGAGAGACGCAGGGGGTCGTCACACTTAGCAATAGCACATGTGCATTACATCATGTTTATTTTGTAGTTTGTACCATGCTTTTGTAGGAAACACTGTAAATATATAAGCTAGTTAATAATTTAAGGACTGATAACAAAGTCCTTTTGGGCAAGTCTCCCCACTCGGCGGCCATCTTTCAACACACCTTGGGCAGTTATCAGGCAGCTACTTTCCTATTCAAGTGAATGGGGAGGCATACAGGAAGGGGTGGGATATCACACACTTCCATATCTGTCTAACATCTCTCCGGGGGCACTGTGGCACAGCAGGCTACAGCGCCTGTACCAATATACGGGTCCGAGTGCCCACGGGGACCCAGGCTCGAATCCGACCTGCGGTCATTTCCCGATCCCTCCCCATCTCTCTCTCCCACGTGCTTTCTGTCACTCTCCACTGTCCTGTCCAAATGAAGGCAAAAAAGCCTAAAAAATATACACCCCTAAAAAATAAACACCTCTCCCTCTGGCTCCCCCTCAGGTGCCTAAACCCACAGGTGTGAAGAAGGGTTGGCAGCGTGCGCTAGCCGTAGTCTGCGACTTCAAGCTCTTCCTTTATGAGCTGGGTGAAGGCAGGGCCACCCAACCTAGTGTTGTGGTCAGCCAGGTCATTGACATGAGGTGAGTAAAGAACTACATTTCCCTGTTGTAGTCCTGGACCTGAACTACATTTCCCTACTGTCGATCCATAGCTAAAGCACATAACCTTGTGATAGTCATGTTGCTAATCTCTGATACAGGCAGAGGATAAAACATTTTCTACCTTCTTGTTTTTTAGGGATGAAGAGTTTGCTGTCAGCTCTGTTCTAGCCTCTGATGTCATCCACGCCAACAGGAAAGACGTCCCCTGCATATTTAGAGTAAGCGTGTTTAATACGACTATATATATATATATTTATATATATATACATCATACATCATATATATATATATATATATATATATATATATATATATATATATATATATATATTGTTCTTTTAACAAACTCTCACACTCTGAACTCTACTTAGTGTTCTTTAACCAAATGTCACTCATGATGACTCCGTCTCCTCCTGCAGGTGACTGGCTCCCAGATGTCGGCGTCTCCGGGCCAGAAGGCCTCCATCCTCATCCTGGCCGACAGTGACCACGAGCGCAACAAGTGGGTGGGGCTGCTGAGCGAGCTGCAGCGAATCCTGCGCAAGCACAAGCTGAAGGAGCGTTCGGTCTACGCACCCAAGGAGGCCTACGACAACACCCTGCCCCTCATCAAGGGCACCCAGACTGCAGCCATCATCGGTGACTCCCTCTCTCTCTCTCTCTCTCTCAACATATCTCTCACTCTGTTATTATCTTGTCTTTTTGTTATGTCATTCCTTTGGTTTTCTTTTTGTGAACTAATTTATCATCTGTTTTTCTCTGTGTCCCTAGTATCTTTTGTTTCTGATCATTTGCCCTCTACATGTCTCAGTAACAGTACTCAGTGTTTTTCGCTCTGTTCCTCCCTCTCCCTCCTAAGTCCTGTGATGTCTTAGTCTGCTGTCGTATCTCATGTGTCTCACACACACACACACACACACACACACACACACACACACACACTCATCGCGTCACCTCTGTCACACTCTCTCCTCAGATCACGAGCGCGTCGCCCTTGGCAACGAAGAGGGTCTGTTTGTCATCCACGTCACCAAAGACGGTAAGTGCAAAATGGTGATCGCTGGGGAAACCATCGTCCAGCAAGGCAAGCCCAGCGAGGCACAGCGGTCCACTGTCAGATGAGGTGTGACCAGACAGACAGTTGTAGCTTCCAGGGTTGCTTTCCCTCAGACGCACAGTGCTGTCTGTGATTTATTATTCTTCAGTCGTAATTCACTTTGAATGAAGGATGCTGAATGGTGTCTGTTGTGCCAGAGGCGAGACGTGTTGTTTTTGACTTTTTTTGTCCTTGTTGACTTCCACAACTGCCAGAGATGCTTTGAGCCGCCTGCCTTTGTTGTTGAAGTGTTTGTTCTGCACTGCAGTGTGTTGAATGACAAAGCTCTTGCCAGAGAAAAAAAACTGTAGTTGGCGTGGATGGTGATCTTTTCTCCTCACACAAATAAAGGATTATAAGGCCAAGATTAGCCATTTTACAGTTTTTCCACAGCTATTTTCACAGCGTTTAGCATTGCATACAGTCACTGCTGTGACAACAGATTCCATTCAACGAGTTTTATTCCTTCTAAATCTATTTCTATATCTATGCTGGATTGACCCTAACCTAGCACTGTCTCTCCCCAAACACACAAACACACACACACACACACACACACACACAACCATACACACACACACACACACACACACACACACACAACCATACACACCAAACACATCAAACACACACACACACCAAACCCCATGCAGAGATCATCCGGGTGGGCGACAGTAAGAAGGTGCACCAGGTGGAGCTGATCGGTCCAGAGCAGCTGCTGGCCGTGGTGTCCGGTCGGAACCGGCAGGTGCGGCTGATGCCGGCCGCCTCGCTGGACGGGCGCGACGGCGAGCCCTTTAAGCTGGCCGACACCAAGGGCTGCCAGGTGCTGACGTGGGGACAGGTGCGCCACGGCGCCCTCACCTGCCTCTGCGTGGCCATGAAGCGGCAGGTCATCGTCTACGAGCTCAACAAGAGCAAGAGCCGCCACCGCCGCATCCGAGAGATCCAGGTGAGCACAGGAGTGTGGGGCCGAGACGGCCCGAGAAAGGTGTCCATGTCCATCTTACTTCAGTGTTCTACATGAAACCCATTTATCTTTTTATTTATGTTTCATTTCAAGTTTGAAGAGCACAGATTTAAATAACTGTTTGTAGAAAAAAATACCCTCTTTGGGGATACCCTTTTTGGGATGTCTGATTTTGTTTGTGGTACGTTCTTATCTGTGAAGGACGTTGCCTCAATTGCCACAGGCTTACAGAATCAATGTGGATTCGAGCACTTTTAGGATGTAGTGATCAGACGCAAAATGCTTACTGCCAATAAAAAAGAACAGAAAAAAGATGCTTCTCACTGCAAAAACAGTGTTCTGTCTGATGTCATTCACGTTTTTATTAAAAGACAGTGCACCTCGCGTTTTACAAACCCGACCCCCTGTCTCATCACACCCTTAGAGCAGGGGTTCTCAAACTTTTGTGGGCCGGGGACCCCTCATGGAGTGGAAAATTCTCCAAGGACCCCTCATAATCATAACACATAAAACTTAAGTTAATCATGTAGCTGTATAGCCTTTTTTTCTGTTAGATGCTTATGTTATATGTATTTTAAAAACATAGAGTGCTAATACCGCAATAGTCATGTTAGCAGACTTTGATAGTATGTAGGATTTTTGTTTCTTTGTCAAATGTAGGCCTATTGTGTTGAACACATAGTGATTGCATCATTTTGTTGGTGGTTAATTAATAGTAAAGGGTTTTGACGTATTGATGTACCGTATCAGCAGATCAATTGGGCAAATACTGATACTGTAGCATTTTTCGCCATATAAGACAATTTCATATTTTGTAGCAAACTTTGTCAGGGACCCCACTTTTAGAACCAATGCCTTAGAGGACACAATGAACCTGGTAAACCCTAAGGCATGGATCACATTGACCAGTGGCAAGGGGCAGTGGTGTGTAACTCAACGCTCAGACCATAATAAGTTCTATCTCGTTCCTATGGTAACACATGGTAACGGCTTGCCTTAACTGACAATTGAATACGCTCGCGTTGCACTTTTGAAAGTTGAACCAAGTTCAACGCTCGGCTTGTTCAATGCTAGTGTTACGCTAGCGCTGCCACCGTCCTGTTGCTGAACCATAGAGAACAATAGGAAACCTGCCGCTTGCCGCTGCTCAATGTGATCTCTGCCTAAACCTCACCCCGATGCCTGACCTCTGACCCTTGACCTCTCCCCATCTCCCAGGTGCCCGGCGTGGTCCAGTGGATGGCAGTGCAGAGCGAGCGCCTGTGCGTGGGCTGGCAGGCCGGCTTCGCCCGCTACACCCTGCCCGGCGAGGGCTTGACCGGCGCCTCCTCGGGTGGTGTGAGCCTGATGCACCCCGAGGACCCCACGCTCACGTTCCTCAGTCAGCAGGCGGCGCCCGGCGCTGATGCCCTCTGCGCCGTGGAGCTCTCGCCCAAGGAGCTGCTGCTGTGCTTCGGCAGCCTGGGCGTCTACGTGGACTGGCAGGGCCGGCGCTCGCGCCAGCAGGAGCTGATGTGGCCCGCCGTGCCCACTGCCTGCTGTGAGTGCCCAGTGGGGTGGGGGGGATGTGGTGGAGGGGTGTGTGTGTGTGTATCTGTCTGTGTTGTGTATGTGTTGCTGTATATGTTGTTTGTGTGTGTGTGTATTTGTCTGTGCTACGCACATGTGTTTTGTGCAGTGTGAGTCTGTGTTGTGTATGTGTTGCTGTATATGTTGGTGTGTGTGCTTGTGTGTGTGTGTATTTGTCTTTGCTGTGCACATGTGTTTTGTGCAGTGTGAGTCTGTGTTGTGTATGTGTTGCTGTATATGTTGGTGTGTGTGCTGTGTGTGTGTGTGTGTGTATTTGACTTTGCTGTGCACATGTGTTTTGTGCAGTGTGAGTCTGTGTTGTGTATGTATTGCTGTATATGTTGGTGTGTGTTTGTGTGTGTGTGTGTGTGTGTGTGTGTGTGTATTTGTCTGTGCTACTCACATGTGTTTTGTCGCGGTGTGAGTCTGTGTTGTGTACTGTGTATGTGTTGCTGTATATGTTGTTGTTTAGGTGTGTGTTTGTGTGTGTGTGTGCATGTGGTGTGGGAGACTGCTAAAATGGGGAGCGAAAGATGTATGTGTGGGATGTATGTGTGCTGCATACCTGTGTGGGATGTATGTGTGTTTCTGTCACACATACATGTCTCTGTCTGCGGATGGGCTTGGGCGGGGGGGGGGGGGGTGGGGGTGACTACACGCAGGCAGTAGGTATAATCCTCCAGAGTTGTGTCCCCTACATGCTCCGCTCCATCATACTACCTGCCTTCACTGTAGCTGTCCTTCTCTGTCACTGTCTTTTTCCGCCATCATCGTTCTCTGTGTGGCATCGTCCCTTTCTCTCCTGTCTCCCAGCCTGACCCGAACCCTGTGGGTCATGCTTACCCGTTTATCCTTATGTCTGTTTTCTCTAGATCCTGGCCCTTGCTTGCTTATATGTTTTCTCTCCCCTTTTTATTTCGTTATTTTTCTCTAGTTAGAGGTCCCTTTAGTCTGAGGAGCACTTCCTTAATTCCCCAGCAGTGGGCAGTGCTTCCAGCCTCAGTCACAGGTCCAGGAAGTATTGTGAAGCGGAACGTGTAGAGGGCTGAATCTGGGAGTGGCGGGTCACACTTCTCTCGCTGGCGAGCTCCCATTCTAGCATTATCTTCTCATATACAGTATATACCATTTCTAGTATACTTTATGTTACAATATATTCTCTCCTAGTACATGTTAAAAGACTGAAAGATGAAAGACTCCATTGTTAGTTAATCACATCATAGTCCCTGTGCAGTAGGTCCTCATTACCACCCCACCTGTACTAGACCTCATCTATCAACATCTAAAAACACAGATCCATTCACCTCTATAATGGTTGGGAAAATAAAGTAAAGTAAGATCTTAGCTCCCATTCCTATAAATATCCCTGGCTCTGTCATAGGGGTCTACATCAGGTTTGTTATTATCATGGGTACAAATGAGAGACCCATTGCAAGGATCATTTAAGATCAGTGATCAATAAGCACATATCTCATCTCACAATTGAACTGAGGTGAAACTAAAAGATAAAAAGATAAATTCCACTGAATATACGTTGGCCATGTGATTGTGAGGCATATCATTCACCAAAGGCATGCCCTCAAAGCTGCTCACACAATTGGTCCAGGATCCGTGGTCATTGGCTAGACAGCTTCAATATCGTTTGTTCTCATTATTTATGCTCCACCCAACCCCTACAGGCTTCAGCGCCCCCTATCTGTCGGTGTACAGTGAGAACGCAGTGGACGTGTTTGATGTGAACAGCATGGAGTGGATCCAGACCATCCCGCTGAAGAAGGTCTGTGTTGCTATCAGTAGTATTCATTCAATGTACTCAATGCACAGGTTTCACACAGGTTGTGGCATGCCATAGGTTACGCACAGGTGGACAATGCAGACAGAAGATACAGACACACAATATGGCTGATGACCAGTAGATGGCAATAGTCTGGTCTAGCCCCTATACTGTATGTAATGTATGTAATACATACATTTAAAGGTCATTACGACCCTACATGTGAATGTGAATGTGTGTGTGTGTATGTGTGTATGTGTGTATGTGTGTGTGTGTGTGTGTGTGTGTGTGTGTATGTGTTGTTTTCAGGCCCGACCTTTGAACATAGACGGATCGCTGAACTTGTTGGGTTGGGAGACCGTGCGACTGGTCTACTTCAGAAACAAAATGGCTGGTAGGAGTCTCACATTACAGTCTCTTGAGAATAAGATTTAGGATGGTTCAGTGAGACTGAGACTGATTGTCCTATGAGTGCAAGTTGATGAACATGATTAAAAGGAAAATGACACAATTCAGTGCTGCAGTGAATGATAATGGATTAGGAATGATCTGTATCGTGTAAAGATTATGTGGCTCACATACTCAAAAGCTTACATGATCAGCATAAGATTACGATGGACAGAGTGTGGCTTTAGCTGGTGTTTTATGTACAGTTGTGGTATGACGTTTAAATGTTTGCATGCATGTATGCCTATTTGGTATGTGTGATATATATACTTGATATGTGTACAGTTAGTGTGCAAAATTTGTACATGTTTAATCTCTGTCTCACATTCTCTCTCTCTGTCTCACATTCTCTCTCTCTCTGTCTCTCTGTCTCACATTCTCTCTCTCTGTCTCACATTCTCTCTCTCTGTCTCACATTCTCTCTCTCTCTCTGTCTCTCTCTCTCTCTCTCTCTCTCTCTCTCTCTCTCTCTCTCTCTCTCTCTCTCTCTCTCTCTGTGTGTTTGTAGAGGGGGATGAACTGGTGGTGCCGGAGGTCCGTGAGAACAGTAGGAAGCAGATGGTGCGGAGCATGAACAACAAGAGACGCTTCTCCTTCAGAGTGCCTGAGGAGGAGAGGTTACAGCAGAGGAGGTACACACACACACACACACACACACATACACACATACACGCACATACACGCACATATACACGCATACTCTCACTCTCTCACACACAGACACACAGACACAAAATGTATGTATGTATTTATGTGCATATTCATCAAAAGTGCTTGGATGCATGTAATATAGGTTTCAATAGTAATCAAAGTGACACATACACAAATAACAGTCTTAGTTAAAGGCTGCATGCATATGTTTCAGTACAGTTACAGTAACACAGTACAAAAATCAAGCATTTCACACACATAGAGAGAGCTTTCCGTTGATACGGTATGTGTTTCCCTGGTTCCTGCAGAGAGATGCTGCGAGACCCAGAGATGAGGAGCAAGCTCATCTCCAACCCCACCAACTTCAACCACGTGGCCCACATGGGCCCAGGAGACGGCATGCATGTTCTCATGGACCTGCCCATGGTAAC
>NC_063196.1:21877588-21885088 GCF_017589495.1 Alosa alosa
GATAACAAGGGAGGTGTCAGCCTCTAGAGGGGATGTTGAAGCGATTACTTTGTATTATTACACGGCTCTTCACAAGGCAAGTAGAACGATCCATTGACTTGAATGGGATTTCCCAAAGTTCTAGCGGTCATTATTTCCGAGGAAAGGACCTCTGAAAAAAATAATGACTGCTGTCAATGGCAACGGAGTTTGTGCTTCCAATTCAGTTTTTTCATATCACTACGCAAGGACTGGAACTTCATTCAAAAGTGAAAGCAGACGGTTGATCAGCGGTGTTCTCCGCTGCGCGTAGGGGACCGGTTCGCCCTGTCGGGACTTATTCCCAATAATGACCGGCGTTCTATACATTATCCCTTACGTATTAGTGGTGCAGTATAACATTTGCATTGTTAAAGATTTCCTCATCAGAACACGCACGCCCAGAGACGATCTCTGAAGAGAGCAAGGGCTTGTTCAGTCGCTGACTGGCTCTCCCATTCATCTCAGGGTACTTTAATCTGACCTGTGATGGACATATTAGATTCACTCCGCTGCCACTGTGTACAGTACTCCTGAATGTGATTCTCCAAACTGACCACCTGTATTCCACCTCCACCCATTCCTCTCCCCATCTAACCCTCAGGAATGACGTCTTTTGCCCCCAACCACTCTCTTGGTAGACCTGCGGTATCCAGAGCAACACTTGACTTTAGGTCGTAGGCAGGTTATAACTAGTCATGATTTGCTGTGCTGAACTTTACATAAACCAACATTATGGTAATGGGGACATTCTGATCAATATCACAAAATAGAACTCTCTGTACTGTCACATGGTAACCTTTGTTTGCAGAAGTTCTTATGGGTTTCAGTGACTCTGTTTTCCCATCTGAACAAGGAAGTGTTTTTTTTTTTTTGCGGAGCAGTACGTTTTAATTGTTGTCGCTATTTGGCAATACTATGAGAGACAATGGTCAGCATTAAGCTGTTGGTTAGGTTTATGACACATCTGAGGGGCGGCACTTCTGGCCATTCTTGAAAGACTTTGTGGCAACCAACCCTCGCTTGAAGAGCACCTCATCAGTGACAGGAACCACTTCCTGTCTCACCTACGACTGCCTTGTCATTCCCACACAACCTCGCTACATTCACGCCCTGACACCTCCGCGCCACCCTCCCCATATCTCCTGACCAGCCTCCTACGTCACCTGGACTGCTCTCCTCCTCCGACCCTTTCTCTCCTATCAGCTCCACTCTGGCTGTGTTGCCTGGCCTTTATTCTCCATGTCATTGCCAGAAACCTGGGCTGAGGTTTGACCCTTGATCCCTTCCACGACCCACCCAAATCCTGCTCCCAGGATGCACCTTGCTCTCTAGCCTCCCCCCCCCCCACACCCCCCCACATCACCCTTCCATCTCAGTGGTCCCAGCTCCGAATGAGCCTCCTCCCTTCTCCCAAGCATGTGGAGTCCCACGCCACACCACACCGCACCACCACCCATCCCCCCTCCCACCACCACCACCACCACCACCACCACCTCCGCTGTATATGTCAGCTGAAAGTGTTAACTCTCCTCTTCAGTGGCAGACCGTATCGCCTTCTGAGAAGACCCCCGATCTGAAAAGGGCTTTAAGGACCTTGCTTAGTAAGATGAAGGTAAAGTCAACACGCATACACACACACACGTCAAACACACTTCCAAAGTCTCCCCCATTGCCTGCCTTGGCCTTCCAATCCCTCGTTGTGGTCCATCGCAAAGCCCTCAGTTCATCCCCACCATGTCTTCCCCAGTGACCACAGGCTCATTGGCTGGTAGGCCTTTGACTCCATGGCTGGCTGGCTTGCTTGTTGGCTGGTCACACATACACACACACACACACACACACACACACACATTTTCACACCACCTGTGGCTCTGATGTGGGTTTGTGTTTGGAATGGCAAGCTTCCCATCCACAGTCTGCATTCCCTTGCTCCCATCTCAATCCCACTGGCTTCTCCAGATGCCCATCAGAGACTCCAACTAGTAGGATTGCTCGAGGAGTGCTGATAGGTTGCGCTGTAGAGTAGTGATGGATATAGAGGGGCAGCTTTCCTTCAGTGTTGTGGACTTTGCATGTGTCTCCATACACATGTGTATACACATAGCACACACACACACACACACACACACACACACACACACACACACACACACACACAGTGAATGTATGTTGCCTATATCACTTTACAGAAATAGCTACTTGTTGTGTTTGCTTGTGTGTACTTGTGTGTGTGTGTGTGTGTGTGTGTGTGTGTGTGTGTGTGCTATCCTTGTGTAATCCAGATGATTTGTAAGCAAGCATGTCTATGTACCCTGATTCTACATGTTCCTTCAACACATTGAGATTTTCTCCAAAAGTAGCATGACACTGCAACATGTATTTTTTGGTGTCAAAACAATGCACAAATATTGTCTCTAGACCATAAACAATGTACGACTAAAGCTGTAGTAAAATAGTGCTTCCCAATATTCCTGTGAAAATGTTTGTCGATAGATAGATAGATAGATAGATAGATAGATACTTTATTGATCCCCAGGGGAAATTTCCCTTCCAATGTAACAAAGGAACAACAAAATATTCAAATAATCACAGAAATATTGGTATCACAGAGCATTATGGTACACCTAAAATCTGATTTTGACAACAAAAACAATATGTTGCAACTTCAAAATGGGCAAGAAATGTGCTATATTGTTTATTATCTAACTTTAAATAAAGGAAGTTAAGGATACATACTTACATTTGGGTAAAGCTCCCAGAACTGAAATTGCTGCATATGTCTGTAAAATGTGCTTAAGTGATTTAAGGGACAGTCTGGCCAGGGGGCAACTGACAGGGGCAAATGCACAAAAAAACAAAAACAAATGCAGCAATGTTGAAAAGCCTTGATGTAGCAAAAACAGTGAGCATTCATCGCCCTCTGTTCAGTTGTGTGTGGATTTCTTTTTGACAAGAGCATGTCAGCTGGAAATGTGAAAATGTATTCAGCTGTTGCTACCTGGAGAAGTGCATGAACAGATGAAGGCCATGCCACGCACCACCACATTGCTCCCCTAATGAAATGAGGCAGACATTTCACGCTTCACTGGTGCCCTCTCTGTCTGCTGTGTGTATTGGGATTCTATTAAGTTTGAGAACCCGATTTTTCAACTCTTGATCAGCCATAAACGAACAGGATCTAGCCAACCAAACTGTCCTGGAATGTAGACTTCAGGAGTTCCGGAACCTTCTCTGTGTCATTATTTTGGAGTCTCCTGCTTCTTTCATTTCCTCCCTGTCCTCCTCTCTCTCCATCTGTGTCATCTCAACATTGGTCCCTAAACGTGTTTTTCTTCCTCCTCCTCCTCTTCCTCCAGGACTCGGACTCTCCGCGTCACTCCACTGCCTCCAACAGCTCCACCTTCAGCAGCCCGCCAAGCCCCGCCTCCCCGCACAAGACCAAGTCCCTCTCCTTAGAGAGCACAGACCGCACCGCCTGGGACACATGAGGGGACGCGCTTCTGGACACCCCCCTACCCCACATCCCATAATAACCCTTCCCCACCTTTCTCTCTCTCTCTCTCTCTCTCCACAGAACTGCTTCCCATCCACTGTCCTTCCTGCCCTCATCCTTGTTGTGTACTTGGCCAATAGCACTCCAAGCTCTGCCCTCTGTCTTAAAGGCGCTTAACAGACCACTCCCCCACCCCCGCCATGCCACGCCACCCCCAGTAGGGAGAGGCCACTGTTATTATGCTATGAGTGTGTATGTGTATCGAAATTGACGCATTTGTGTGTGTGTGTGTGTGTGTGAGAGAGAGTGTGTGTTTGTGCAAGGAAAAAATAGTTCCCCTGCCCCTCTTTCTACAGACCTGCTTTGTAACTGGAACTGAGACAGAGATGAAATTGAATCACATATTTGGTGGTCTTGAACTTAAGTCCCTTGGCTACCAACAGGACAGCGAAGCCTATTGTTGGAGACTGGGAGATTTTACACTCTGTGACTGGTATCTGTACATAATATCATTTGGGGGGTGAACTCCTTATTTATTACTCCGCGTGAGACTCCACAAAGTGAAACGACAGCAATCCGCACCTACCCCCCAACACCCCTTTGGCCTGTGATTTGCAGACTGAACCAAACTGGCCAAAGTAAAAGGGGGTTTCACTGTTAATGCAACACAAATGCCACCTCATCTCATTCTATCTCCTCAGCACAGGGGTGTGTGCAAGTACGACGCCTTTGTTTCATCAGCAAGAGAAAAAAAGCTTAAACTGCCTAATATGGACTGACACTTACTTACCCATAGCAACTACATAGACAGACACAATGCACACATGCAATGCATTTACCCACAGTCTGCTGTCTTCCTGCTATAGAACCTTAGGGATGCTATGGACGATGCCTGTCAAGTTATCGAACATAATGACCACTCCTACTTTTATGCGAGTCAATCTCCTTCCTATAGTTTTAGACCAATCAGCACAGCCCTTTGCATCACGGACACGCCCACATATCCAGTGATGTACATACATTAAAAAGTAGAGTATAATATATGATAAGAAAATAATATAGAACAGCGGGAAAAAAACAATGAGAGGGAATGACACTCATTCTGTTCTTGAGAATATCCAGAGAAGAGGAATCACTCAAGGCTGTCTTTTAAAACCACTTTCTCTGTTTTTGTTTGATGCATCTTCTGTTTAGTTTTTTTCTTTCCCATTTTGAATTGTTTTTATTTAATTCTCAGACTGGTGGAGTGTTTTTTTTTTCTCTGTCAAGTCGCGGAGGAAAACCATTTAATTATGCATTACAGTTTACAATGTTTCCGTATGTTTACCTTCCACTTGCACGTACTGTCAGTTCATTGGCTCCTCCACTTCAGACGCTAAACTTTCCTCTCAGCGGTTGTTACTGATATTACCGAATGTGCATCGCCTTCCACATGTGCTAGACTAGAATGACATTGTGCACAAGTAAGACATCTTGATGTTTCACCTTGTCAACAGTTTTGGAAACTAGGAAAATTATTACGTGACCACACAAAAAGTTATCTATGATTGTTTGATTAGTTTGGAATTGCCACAGAATTATAAAAGACACTTGGGGAAAAAACATTATGTAAAACCAACTGCTCACTGTGGGAATTTTTTGACTGTTGTCACGACCACTGCAGATGCATTGTAAAGGCTTGGTGTACTTGAATTTTTTGACAGGAATGCCCATCGGTATTTGTCAAACCTTAACAGAAGGACTAGTTTGAACTATGTTTAAATGATGGGACCTAGCTATATTCACGACTACAGAGATACTCCAGTTTGAAGAGAATGAAGAGGGGCTTTGGAATGTACCACTTTTGTTGTTCATAACAACCCTCTGTATTCGAATATTTTACTAAGACGACCAATGTGAATTTACATTCCTTAAACCCATTGCTACAGACAACAGACCAAACTCTCCAAGAAATGACTTTCTTTCATAAACTTGAAGTTACCTGAGGAGTTCTCTTATATAGGTTTGTTTTCATCCATTGAGTTGTGTTTTTATCCACTTTTAAGCAATGTCTTGTAATTACATCAACAATGCTAATCTGGAAAAGAGGGTTATGGAAGTACTGTCAGTGAAGATTGTAATCCTGTGATTTCTAAATGGGACTATCACACAAATTTTAAAAACTGCACAATCATTATCATCTCAGTTTGAAATGACTGTAATGCCCCTTTCACTCCATATAACAGTCATGATGTTATTGTTATTATTTGTACTCTTGGGTATAGATATGCCCACGTTTACCCTACCCTGCCCACGTATATAGAATTTGTTGAATGTGAAGAGATGAGCTCTTGCATACATGGAAGGTATGGAGAAAAGGCAAGTCTTTGACTAGCACCCTTCTCAGGTTAGTCTGACCTCCACTAACACTAGTATGTCTGAGTACTTCTGAGGGACAGCTGTGTTTGACCAAAATGACAGCATCTGGAAGTCTTATTAAAGTGGCACACTATTAGAGCTTTTTTAAAAAGGCTCCCGGGCCATCACTGACTAGAGGGATTTGCTTTGGAAGAGGACATAGTATAGACATTTTAGAGGGGATTGTTCTGAAGAGAAATTGCCTTTGAAATTTCAGTTTGTCTTCGCTCACTCACCTTTTTTTAAGGAATTACCTTGTAATAAGTTGTACAGTTTTTTTGCATGTCATAGGTGTAATCATTTCTTGGGGTTCGGTTTTGTTATACTGTTACGCAAAATTAAATTCACTCACATGATGAGCTTTGGGCAAGGTTCTATGAGGGTTGTCCAACACAGGTAGATTTATTCTTCTTTTTTTTGTTTTGCACAGAGATATTTAAGGTGGGAGGTCAACTGAATAATGTATGAAACTGGCCGCCACATGTTTGTGGAGAAATGATTATATTAACCTGACTCCGGTGTAATTCAATAAAAGCGGAGGGATATTAAAGATGTGGATCCAGTTGTTGTTCTTGATGTTTACCATGTTTGTGCTTTCATTTAATACAGCAGGAAGGAAATCCTCCTCGTCACACTTAAAAAATCATGGTTTATTACAAATTTCACATTTGCCCAGAAAACAAAAACAGAACATTTACATCTATACACATTCAATGCAACTATTCGAAAACAGTGCTAAACTTCTCCCTACTTTTTTTTTAAAGTACTTACTACTAAGAGGAAGGGCATAGAAGTATTCAAATGAAAGGTGTCCTATTTCAAGGACTCGGCCCTGAAAAAACTCTGAACACTATCTATGCTACAGTTCCATAAATGAAGGGTTGTTTGGAATTCCGCTCTACTTGCAGCTTTGAGACAGCAATTTTGACCCTTGAAATGCTAGTTCACAAAATCCAATTAAGACAACGCATTAAACAACACATGCCCCATTGTTTTGCAAGGAGGCTCGCCACAAGCACACATGAACCATTTTTAGTTGGAAGTGCAACGGAAAACAAACACGTCCCACGCAGCAGAGGCCAACTGGCACCCGCACGTGTGTTAGAACCTGCAAATAAACAGCTGGAGGGCAGGAGAGTGTAGTAGAGGTCAAACTTTGGATCCAAATAAAGGTCTCCACACCAACATGTGTTCCTGTTAGCCACTCCAGGGTGGCCTGTCTGCGTTTCCTCCTCAGTGCTCTGTATAATACAGTACGTGTGGAATTGGTGTAACTTGCAAAAAAGCACCGTACCTCATGCCCAGCACATTAACACTACACCTAAACCCTGAGCTGTAGTCTGACTAGAGAAAGCTGAAGCACTGAAGAGTCATCCTGCGATCACAACACCTCTCTCTATCTCTCTCTCTCTCTCCCTCTCTCTCTCTGTCTCTTTCTCGCGCTCTCTGGATGGGCATAAACTCACATTCCTTCTGTAATCATATTAAGTACCATCCCGTATCTCTGCTTTGCACCGACTATAAAATCCCACTGTGCCTTCCTCAGTCACTTTGGGTTTTTTGCAAGCCTACATCCCACCCTGTTTCCC
>NC_063196.1:22232604-22245104 GCF_017589495.1 Alosa alosa
GAGGGGTGAAATGTGGTCAATTCAAGCCTAGTCCACACGTACCAAACCGATCTTTTTTTCCTCCGTCTTCCCTGGAACCATATCAAGAATATTTGCTTCCAAACGGATCCATCTCAACACGACTCAACATGTTACTTCATACCCCAGGCCTATAGGTGGCACTGTTTCTTTACAGAAATTGACCAAAACTTGCGCTTTACAAACAGACAGAATAGGCTACGACGAAATGGCTAGTGCAAGGAAACCAGAATTGTTTGTGTGGACTGATGGTGAACTGTCAACTGTAAAACTAATAAACTTTATTTTACTGTTTGTGAAGGGTGCAGTCCCGTCCTTTATTTGGCTAACGCAGGTAGGCCTACTAATCACCTTTACTTTCTTTGGTTGTAGGATACTCATTAGTTAGTTTTGGCTATCACCGCAATTAGCCTACTAAACGCAAGGCTTACCCAAGTTCTAGGCTATTCTGTCGCCACATTTATAATATTGCTATAAAACCTTCGTTAGTAACAGTCAATACTTTTGCCTGCATCAAATCGCGCATTCACATTCAGTGTGCTACCATCGGCAATGTTGTAAGACATGTAAAATAAATGAATGACACTGGCACTATGCACAAATTAATGTAGCCTAAACTTACACCGCACTTTCCTAATAACTTAAGTTCTCGCCACTGACAGTAGCTAGAATGCATAAAAACACCGGGAAAAACAGTGTTCAGTCCACCAAGTCATAAGCTATCGATCGGCGCCTTTCCAGTTGTGATATTTATCTTACGGAGTGTAATCGTAGGCAATGTCATGTATGAAAACTAGTATTGTTGGCAATACTATAAGTGCAAGTCCAGGGCAGGTGTGGCGATGACATCATCGACTGCGCCGAAAGCAGGATGTCGGTTTCAGCTGTCTAAACTAATTCAAACGGGCTACGGTTTCAGATTTTTCCACTCTGGGACCAGGTTTCAGAAAAGTGCGGTTTCGGGCAGTGCCGTTACAGGATTCGTTTGGATGCTCGGCCAAGACGAAGCAACACCTCTGCATTTAACCTAAAAAGTGTCTCCGTGTAGACAGGCCCTCAGACATGCTTGTTATCCGGCAGAAAGAAAAAACAATATTCTAGGCTCTGTAACTCTGTGCCAGTGCTTCCTAAGAAACTACAGGATCTTAGCTTTCTAAAGATGTCCAGCATTTGATGGTAGGCCAAAAGAACACACTGCCCTCTGAAGTAGGCAGGGCAATGTTGGTGGGGGAAGCCTAGAAATGGCCCAACAGGTTATGGGAAGATTTAAAAAGAGAGATTGGCACTCTTGCACTCTGGTAATATTTGTGTGGTCCAGGTACTGTTGCATAAAAAATGGTTGTCATTCACAAAACTACTTTTACTTTTATACTTTAAGTAAATTTAAACAAACCAAACCTGCATTTGCCATGTAGTGATCTACTGCTCGAGGGCTGCATTTGCCATGATATGATCTACTGCTCGAGGGCTGCCAACTCTCATGCATTGGCCGTGAGACTCACTCATTTCATTGGCTTCACACGTTCTCATGTCACACTCCCATTGTTACCCTCAGGCATCTCTGAGCACCCTAGAAACATTCTGTGTATTGTACAGTATTGTACAGAACAATTACACTGCCTTAACAGTTTGAACAATTACAAAAGTATTTCCTATGGCTAAAACACCTCAGGCAACATGTCACTGAATCAATGTCAAAGCCCTTTTCCAATGAGAGTAACACTTACCCCTTCTATCTTGTGATCTTGGGCCTGATTAGTAACAACAATGAACAGTTCTACTTGGATCAGGTTGATGAGGTGGCACAGTGGTGTCAATCTAACAGCTTGACACTGAATATCAATAAAACCAAGGAAATGGTAGTGGATTACAGAAGGCAGCAGCAGAACTACAGTTACACCCCACTAATGATCAGCGGGCAACCTGTAGAGAGAGTCACAAGTTTTAAATACCTTGGTGTCCACATTACTGAAGACTTAACATGGACTGTTAACACTCAATATGTTCTGAAGAAGTCCAGACAACGACTCTACTTCCTTCACAGCTAAGGAAATTCAAAGTTTCTACATCCATCATGAAGGCCTTCTACACTTCAGCAGTTGAGAGTGTTCTAACTGGTAGCATCATCACCTGGTATGGGAACTCCACAGTTAGAGATTGTAGTACTCTGCAGAGAGTAGTGCGCTCAGCTGAACATACTATCAAGAACTCAACTCCCTGCTCTACAAGATATCTATTCCAGAAGAGTACTCCTAAGAGCCCAAAAGATTCTGAAGGACTCTTCTCATCCTAACAATGGATTATTCCTACCGCTGAAATCAAGAAGACGCTATGTAGTCACAAAGCCAGAACTGAGAGACTCAGGAGAAGTTTTTATCCCCAGGCCATCCTAACTCTGAACTCACACTATACTGACTTTGCACACATTCACTCTCAGCACTCTCAAACATTTCCCAACTCTGAACTCACACTATACTGACTTTGCACTCGTTCACTCCTTAGCACTCATGACCCCACACCCACACACACCTACAAGACTTTTAGCACTTTTACATCCCTCTCCCAATGCTACAGACCTTTTATTTATTTTCTTATTTCATCACACGCCAAAACACACACACACACACACACACACACACACACACACACACACACACACATCTGACTTTTCTCCAACTTTTGCACACTTTTATTTATTATTTTTGATTTCTCCTCCATCTACCCATGTCCTTGATTGCCTAGCCTTTCTGCCCCCCACCCCCAACACACACACTTACATCATCACTGTCATCACTCCCACATACACAGCACATTGTCTTCTGGATCTTCTCCAACACACATCCTCTACATACTTACAGCACACTGCCCCCACCTACCCACACACACACACACACACACACACACACAGTCACTGCTCCACTCCCTCCTCCCACACACACATCTTCACTGTCATCCCTCACATACATTACATACAGTACTCTGCTTGCAATAGTAAGTCCCTGCCCCCTACATACACAGCACATTATTTCATCAGGAAGCTTCTCCAACACACATCCCCAACATAATTACAGCACACTGCCCCCAATACACAGCACATTGTCTCATGAGGGAAGCTTCTCCAACACACATATTGCACACTGCCCTCTCCCCCACATACACAGCACACTATCCCATCTCCCTGTCATCCCCCAACACACACACCAAGACCCCTGGCAGTTGGGTTAGCCCCTTGAGCCGCGGATCTGCCCAAGGTTTCTTCCTTGGTAAGGAGTTTTCCTTGCCCCTGTTGCTCTTGGGTGCTCCTTGTTGGTGCCCCCCACCCAATCCCAATCCTCCCCCACCTTTTTTATGCAGCCCTTGCCACTTAATCTACTAAACCCCTCTTCTACTGCACTTTTTAATTTCCATTAATGCACAAATAGGCTGACACCAGACATAATTTCACTGCATTTCTTACTTCCAGTAACTATATGCATGTGACAATAAACTTCCTTGTATCCTTGTATCTCTGACACCCAAACTCCAGTGGAACACACGTTTTCAACACACAAGAATCTACATACTGTACTGTACATACTATATACAGGGAAGCACTACATACTGTACTGTACATACTATATACTGGGAAGCGCTACATACTGCATACCATATACAGGGAAGCGCTACATACTGTACTGTACATACTGTATACAGGGAAGCGCTACATACTGTACATACTATTTACAGCGAAGCGCTACATACTGTACTGTACATACCATATACAGGGAAGCGCTACATACTGTACTGTACATACTGTATACAGGGAAGCGCTACATACTGTACATACTATATACAGGGAAGCGCTACATACTGTACTGTACATACCATATACAGGGAAGCGCTACATACTGTACTGTACATACAGTACTATATACAGGGAAGCGCTACATACTGCACCTGTACTCTGCTAAATGACAATAAAGTTGAATCTAATCTAATCTAATACGCAACTTTGATAGTGCTGCACCATCACAAAGTGTTCCTGTCGGACTCAATGATTTCCCAGAGCTGACACACACCATTGGAACCCTGCCTTGCCTTTACCATAAAACTTGAACCAGGTGCAAAGGGTGTAGTCCATCCTGTATGCAGACAACCACATATAAGTGTAATGGATGGCGTCCTCATAGCTGCCCCCACAGTACAGGAGCATGATTCAATTCTGCGCAGAGTGGCTGAGAGAGCTACAAGCTATAACTTGAAGCTTAACTTTAATAAATGTCACATACGCCAGTGATCAGTGCCATATGTGGGACATCTGATAACATGGCCTGGAGTCATGGAATGGTCTGAGGCCTGACACATCTTTTGGAAATTGATCTTAATGCCTTAATTAAAAAATCCAACCTTTCTTTGTGAATGAATAATGTATCGTAAATAAATAAATGTTCTTCCTCAAAAAGACAGGGGCCATAAGCATACATACCCCTATGTTAAATTCCCATAAAGGCAGGCAGATCTTTATTTTTAAAGGCCAATATCATAACTATTCCTCCTCTGTGTGCATGGTTAAAATTCTGAAGTGCAAAATAGTTTAGGCTACAGCATAAATATTTCCATCCAGATATAAAATAAACAAGTTTAACCTCTGAATTTCTTTTCAAAGTGCACTGCACTAGATTGATGCATTTAATGTTAGAATGTACAAGATTTTCTTTTAGGGGGAGCTCCAATGTTAACTCAACTCTGGGACCCTGGTCTCTACACTGAGGAACACTGATGTGCAGCGAATTCTATCATTTACTTTTTGTTGCTACGGTAATGATGCTGAATCCTTTACTTGTTGCTACGATAATGATGCTGAATGAGCTGCTGTGTACGTGGCAACATTTTTTTTTTGGGGGGGGGGGCACCAAATCTCACTCCAAGGTTACTGCTACTATCTCTGTTGAATAGGTTGCATCCCCTTGGCTTTACTCTGCACCATAATCCTCTAGTCATGTTTCAAGAGTTGCCATTCAATAAGTGGAGCATTGACAGTATTGAGTAGGATATTACAGCACAGAGGAGAGATAACAGACCTTTTGGCGTGCTGGTGGCGCCATCTGCTGGGAATACGAATTGGCATATGAGTCGTAGTCTTCGCTGAATTGTATATAATCATCTGAAAATATGAAAATAAGGAAAGGGGGTACACTTCAGTACACCGGCTTACACTTCAGTTAATAGACAAAGGAAGGGGGTATTGATTGATATGTGTATGTGTGTGTGTGTTGTGTGTGTGTGTTTATTGCAAGATGTAAATGTACCCTTGTCCTGTCATTTACATTTTTGTAAAATTTGAACACTATTTACTAAAATGAGTACACAATATACTAAATTTTTTATTCACAATCTAGTACAATGATAGCATTATTTATTTAGCCAAGTGCAAAATGTAGTCAAATGAGTGCACATTCTCATGATATTAAAAAAAATTAAAAAAATACTCCAATATTTTCTTTCCTGTGCAAAACAAGAATAAGTTTGATGCAAAAACAGTTAATAAAGAAATAACTGTTTGTAGACTTAAACCAAATTTTACTTAAACCAAACAGCTCTGAAATGTAGGCCTATAACACTGAACTGTCAGATATCACCGGAAATATATTGCTGGCTGAAGAGCCTGGCATAGTCTGTTAGATTTTTCAGTGTCATGTGGCACATGGAAGTACATGCCACTGGTACGTGCCACCGTACAGTGGCATATGCCAACGTTCAGGCTTGGAATTTCATAATCTTGGGCATATTTGGCAGAGGGCACAAAGGCCACATATCAGGCCAGAGTACAGTATACAGTAGGCTACATAAAAATGATCAAACTTGTATTTAGCCTATATTCACAGCAGTAGACCTGCATCACTGTATAAAACATTACAAAAACATGAAACATGACATATCACATAGAACTGTAAAATATAGAACAGGATTTTAATATTTACAGATATCTACGTGCCCTTTATGAAATGACCTATTGACCAATTTAAGCACAGCTCAGCTTTAAGAAACTCAAATAGCCTACATGCATGCTTAGCATTTTGTGATCATTAAGGTAACTTGGACAAACTTTTAGTCAGGTGTTTAGTCTGATTTGAATATTTACAGATATCTAGGCAATATTGGTAACATTTATGTTGTATTTGACCTGTTATGAAATCATATATTGAACAATACACATTGTGAAACCTAAAGTCCAAAGTTGGAGACATGCATGTACAGTAGAAGTTTACACCATGGTCCCCAAACTTTTTCTTCAGAGGTCCAGCTCACTATGCCTGGCTCTAAGAGAGGGCCAGAGACTCAGACCCATAAATAGCTTAGTGCTGTGAACAGCACTATATTAATCCATCGCATTTAGGTTATTGTAATCTAATACCATTGTTAGCTGTGTTTTTTTTAATATTGCCATCATGTCATATCAAATGAAATAATACTTACAAAAAGACTTAAGCATTCCCCAAAGTATATTTTATTCCAAATTTGTGAACTCTGAATTCTGTGACTTTACATACACAGCTCAAGTTGTGAAAAAGCAATATCCTACAAATAATTTAAAGTTATTTACCTTTAAAATTTAAAGTTAAGTTTAAGGATACTTTGAGCACTTATGCAGTCAGCCCAGGCCTATCTATCTTACATTGTTTGCAGGTAGGCCTACATTTCATTCCGTTTTCAATGGCAAACTCGAAACAGCGCCAAAACAACCACCAGTGGACAAATAAAGGTAATACATGTGTACTGTTAAAGGGATGAGTCATTTAACCATATACCGACTAACGAAGATGATTAATTAACACGAAAACGTTGCCTGGTGTCCCTTTAAGACTCGCCAAAGAGAATGAATGGGGGAAATTGGGTCATTCTACAGAAACGTGCATTTTTTGCATGGCAACATGTCCAAATTTTTTTTAATTTTTTTTTTATATTTAAACTTACACCACATTATTACTTAAGTAATTTGCTGCAAGGATATACATAAGGTACAGCTTAATCATTTCTTGCTGTAGGCTAGATAAAATGTCAAAAAGGAAACGTCAGCGACCACAGCTTGCGAGCGCGAACACAAGGCTGAAATGGGAAAGTTTCCATCCGAAGACTGACTCTGAAAACGCAAAATGAACTGCCTGTTATATATCGCACACTGCAATGAGTTAGTAGGCTATTGCTGTGTTAACCCTGTTCCACTTGCATGTGAGAAGTATTTCTCACATATGAAAAATATAAAGACAAACCTGCGCTCACGTTTAAGGGCAATTCCGCGCAAAACTGTCACATCCATAATTCCAACACAATGCTATTTAATTGGCGTTATGGATATAACAGTTTTGCATGGAGATGCCCTTAAATGTGGACAGCCTCAATTCTTGCATGAACCTTCACCTCACTGAATATGAGCCATCCAGACTCCAAGGCCATCACCAAATCTCTGGTAGGCCTAATGTTCAATTTCGCCAATGACATGTCAACGAAAATTGAGTGTTGTGTTGTTAACTATGATGTTACTTTGCATACCAAAGGACACTGAAAAAATAGGGGGTCATGTTTAGCTTACATGGGAAGCCTAAGGCCTGTACTTCTGTCATTCCACTTTACATTTCAAGTTACTTGCACATTAAAACTAGTAGAAAATGTAGGCTATTTAAAAATCCTCTGTTGAATTAAAGTAACTGTACGTTAAATATCCAAACTTTGTCTTGTAACCGTCTTTATGTGGCTTTTCTGAGATTAAAAAAATAATACATTTGGTAAAAGTGGCTCTCCAGGCAAAAAAGGTTGCCGACCCCTGGGCTATACTCACTATTGTATGTCATTAAGTCTATTTGCATTCTATTTTCTTTAATTTCCCTTAAGAGTTAAGAAGGGCATACCAGTGAATGAGAGGAGGCTGTGGATTTAACATGTGCCTTCATCATAGACCTTCAGGTGTTAAGTAAAAGGAAGTCCAGTGGTGTCATTAGTATGATTGCTTGTATTTCAAAATAAGAGTTTTGTTGTGCAGTAACACCAGTGACATGACTCCCTGGGACAGATACATGTTTGAATAAAATGATCATATTCATTTGATATTTTGTATTCAAATATTGCTTATATAATTAATGTGATAGTTATGCATGCATTATTGCAGTTAAACTATTTCAAAAACATGTTTTTGACTTCAGAATTTATACAGATTGAGGGCCAAAACTTTGTAAAAACTTTTGTCGCAGAAAATGTTGATTACTGCAGAAGTTCTATTTTTGAGTTTCACAGAAGACTGAGTCGGAGAAAATGACAATAAAAATAGAAACACGACTGCAATGTTTTATATAAGACTGCAATGTTTTATATAATCTGTCACAAAGACTGCAATGTTTTATATAATCAGTCAGTGTGTTGATTTGAAAGAGTAATTCAAATGGTGCATGTGTGTATGGCTTTGTTGCGATAATTACATTTTTAGTTAGGATTGTTGAGTTTTGATTGCAGTGTTTAATTTTGGCATACATACTGTATGAGTTGTTTATCTCCAAGTGCTACGTCTTATTTGGCTGTGAGTCAAATTCTGCCAAAAGCTTGTAAGCAATATAACCTGACTCTCGCCAGATGAATTTCGTTCCGCCTAGCTCCACTCCCATCCATCTGGGATCGGTTCCGTTGAGAGTGATTTCGGCACCAGATTGTATGGTAGAGCCAATCAGGGCGCAGGGCGGAGTTTCATAGATGTGACGTTAGCGTAGAAGCTATGTGAGACTGTTCTCAGCGCCACGGGTTGGCTTCGATGTGAGTGGTTGAAGTAGCATGTCAATAGATGACGAACAAGTGGCTTATCCAATCATATGTGTCAGGGTCCGGCCCAAGATCATTAGGTCCTGGCCATGCATTTTTGTTTTCTGTAGTGATTTGTATTTCTTGTGTGTTTTGCCTTGTCTTATATCTTCCCTGTCACTTCCTGTTGTGCTTTAATTTACTCCCTGTGTCCTGTACCATGTGTTCCTTGTTTTACCCTTTGTCATGTGCTTTTGCTCCTTGACCATACCCCTCACCTGAGCCTTGTTCCCTGATTATTGCCTTGTTTCATTTCCACCTGTGTCTTGTTAGTCCTGTTTGGTTCTGTGTATTTAAACCCTGTCTCTTCTTGTGTTCTTTGCTGGATTATTTTGAGTCTTTCAGTCACATCATGTAAGTCCTTGTCAAGTCCTTATCTCCAGTGTGTACTCTGTGTCAAGCTTTTGTTTTTGTCATCTTCGATTTTTTGGATTTTGTGTTTTTGGATTTTCGTGTTGCCTTTTGGAATTTAATCAGTTTTTGAAGTTTTGAAATCTTCTGAGTGTTGGACTGTTTTTTGCCCTGCTTTTGTGGAGTTTGTTCCTGCCCTGTCAGGGTTTCCTTATTTTTGAACTGCCTTTTTGAAGCTAAGTTTTGACATTAAAGTCTTTTCCCTTCAATTCCTGATTTGGTGTCTGCTATTGGGTCCAATCCTGCGTGCCGGTCCTCAGGCCGTGACAGAATAATCCAGCCCGAACATGGACCCAGCAGATGAACTGTTTATTGAACTGGAGGATATAAAGAGTTTTCAATGTTTTATGCTCCCAGTTTGTTAATACTATTGATTTGGAGCAGAAGCTCACTTGTATCTTTTTGATGGAGAGTACACTCTCCCAATCCAAGCTCTCAGGGACCCCCATGATGACTGCCCTGGGTTCTGAGATCAACAAGCTTAAGAGCAGCATACTGGCCCTCCGGGCCAAGACCAGTAAAGCGTTGTCCCCTATACGTGCTAACCTCCGATCTGATCCAGCAGCGCTCACCGCCGAGACCAGCCCTGCTCCAGCAGCGCTCACCGCCGAGACCAGCCCTGCTCCAGCAGTGCTCATCGCCAAGACCAGCCCTGATCATCCAGTGCCGCTCCAAGTAGAGCGCTCACAGCAGGGGCGGGGGGAGGTGGTGTTGGGATGGGGGTGGGGATGGGGGGTGAGGGGTAGTGAGTATGTGAGGGTGTGTGTGTGTGCATATGTATAAGGCTGGCTTGCTGTTGGGCCAGGAGGAGAGAAGCTGGAACATAGAGAGGGAGGGTTTCAGAGGAGAGGAGTTTATTCTATTAAAGATAAGTATAATAATAGGAATAACTGATTGCCTGGTTGATTGCCTGACTGATTGCCAACCTGGGCCCCCATTAATGGCCACAGTTCCACCCAGCCCCCGCAGTTACAGTATACTGCGACGAGCTGACAGAGGGGAGGACCTGCGTGCCACCCATCCCCCCAGGCCCCCAGCATATGCACACATCCCCCACTACCACGACCAACCACACCTCGCCCCCAGGCCTTCACCCAAAACGCCACTCTTGACCTAAATATGTACAGTGTGTGAATGGCTAGGTTGAGGGATCTATCTAGAGTGTAGCATTAAAAGAAGTGGGCATGCATGGTGAATATCTGTCAGAATTTCCCACATGCACACCACACTTTACCCTGTGTAAGATGTATGCCTCCTCAATGTGTGCATTAAAATAAGTGAGGCATGCAGATAGACACCTGATGAGGCATCTACCTGCACTCCACTCTTACCCTAGCCTGTTTTGTCGTTTTTGTTTATGTTTGATGTATAGGCAAAAACTTTAATAATTACTGTAAACAGATTTTTAGCACAATGTAGGCGGGGGCCTATTCATTCATTCGCGTTTGACATTGCGCTCTGGTGGCAATTCAGTAGCAGTTCTGTTACTGTAGTCTGCAAAGCTGAAGACATGAAGCTAACGTGACGGCTGAAGGTGGAGTTTTGACCACTAACGAGGCTCGGAAGCATGATTGTGCAGTTGAGGCCTACCCCTCCACTCGATAAAAGAAAACATAATAGGAAACGCCTCAATGTGCTCAGTCACGTCCGAACTCATAATAATGGTAGAAATGCCCGGTCCAAAATGACTCCCACGCTCAAAATCTAACATGTGTTCCCGAGCTTTATTATGGATGGAACTGGGGCAACTCTTCCGTACCACCCAGCGCGCTCGTACGCCTCTATCAAAGCTCGCGCCACTGTTGCTCTTGGCCCTGCGCCCCGACTGAACTTGCGTGTGACCACTAGTGCGGGCCGGCCAGGTGTCATGGGAACAACGTGCTGAACAGAGCGGCGTGAGACCACGAGGACCGTCGAGTCAGCAAACCGCTCCATTACACCGGACATCTCAGTGTCCCGCTGTAAAGGAGTGACCTGATACTTTATTCTCTTTCCCATAGGCCCATCCACTGGCTTTTAATGCTAATATATTTTATTGGAAAGAAATGTGAGGTTAGCCAAAAAGAGGGAAATATACCTTAAACGCATAGCTTGTATTTAGGCTATGTTTTAATAAACATGATTTAAAATATACTATGGCCTAGGACATTTGCAAAAGGCATCCCAGATAGCAGCCAATTAAAATAGTCAGGAGACCAGAGAAAGTGACATTAAAAGGCATGCTATATTTTCAGTGAGCAGGCACAGATATCTAAGAAGGGGCATAGTGAGTAGCCTTCAATACCAGAGCCAGCATCATGCATGTGAATAACCACATTCATACGAGAATGAGTGTATGTCCAGAACACAGGAATTGTTTATCTTTATCCCTGACGTCTTTGTTTTTATAGATCAGAAATGTGATCATTATATTCTGCCCAATTAGCAACGCAGTAACTGGATAGAGCACTGAAACACAATACTGCATTGGCCTTTGGGCCAGATTTGGCTCATATTTGGGCCAGATTTGGCTCATATTTGGGACACAAACCTGTTGGCCCCACACCAGACGTGTTAGTGAATCAGTCACTGGTTGGTTTGATTTGGCTTGTGCCCTAAAGCTGATGATACAGTACACAAGGCTACATGTAGGCAACATTCCTTTGCACTGATGTTCTGGCACATTGTCATTGATTTGGGGATTTTTTTCTACCAGTTTGGCAAATTCTCATGATCATCCAATCAGAGCATGTGGAAATGGCTGTGTTGCTGCCCAGCAGCAATGGTCAAAAAGTTGGCCCATGCCTCACCACCCTAAAGGAGTTGGCCCATGCCTCACCACCCTAAAGGAGTTGGCCCATGCCTCACCACCCTTGGAGTTGGCCACCATGACCTGACCTGTTGTTCCTATGTCTGTCCGAGGAATTTACGGTCTCTAAGCTTAAAGGCAAACAAATGATAAACCCCTATAAGTTACGTATGAATGTGCTATGAAATGTTTATAACCAGCTGAAGGTCCATCACCTGCTTGCACAATGATAAATCAAAGTCTATATGCAGGATCACTTTGAATGACTTACTGTGTGCTTGATGTGATCATGCTAAGAGCACATGCCTGACTTCTTTATGAGTTTTAGGTGGCCTTCATAGGTTTATGGAAATATATTGCCCCCAGTGCGTCAGGCAGGGTTTCCAAGGCGTCCAGTAACTTTCCACTGGCTCTTCCCCCAGTCAATGGGGCAGCCGTCCCTGGGGAGGAATATCGCTGA
>NC_063196.1:22250104-22252604 GCF_017589495.1 Alosa alosa
GAATGGAAATGACTCCAAGCTGTTCCCTCCATCCTTTCGTTGTTTTCAAAAAATGTTTTATATCCATGATGGCCTTGAAGTCTTGAGTTAGTGAATTAGCTTAAATCAGCTTATTATGTGCTGTTAACCAGCAACCATAGTCAGATAGTACAAGAAAGCAGCAAGTATGGCTACAATTTCTGTAGTTGCTGCATCCATTCATTGTTATTCTCTCTCCTGCTCAAACCAATGTTGTGCGTGCATTAAGTTGATGATAACGTGTTTACAAACTCTACTTTACAGAAAATATTGTAAATAGCCTGTCATGCAGTTAATGGGATACTGTGCAGAGTTGGAAAGTTAAGTCAACTAGGAAACTGTTTCTCGTTGTTGAGTTGCCTGATGGTAAGGAGCCCTTGCTTGGCCTGTGCTGCGCAGCTTGCCTTAAACTCCTCTCATCTATACAAGCGTGGTTCCCATTTCTGCAAACCATACATAATTTCAATGAAAAATATTACCACACAAGGGAAATCAGTGTGGTGTCCATTAAGATGTGAAAAAATAGGCATAAATCTAGCGTAAACATTTTCACAAATCACGGATGTGTTGATGACATAAATAAGGAAATATTAGAGGACTTAAGGAGACGTGATGTTGAACTGCATGCCGATGCCATTTAACCCAAATGCTCCAGCAGCAGCACGGGAGAGAAGAGATGAACTGATAGAAGATATGCATTGTCTATAGAGAGGTAATGTTAGATTACATTGTACATTGCAAAAATATCACCATACATTCATAACCTTGTGATTCAGTGAGAGTGATCCCAAAACATCGGAAAGTATGTCTTTGTGACAATTCTGTAGCCTGACGTAGTCATATCAATTCTAGTCAGAATATGAGTATGATACTGCTCCATTGGGACATAATTATGGGGCGTGTTTCAACCGATACAGGGGGGGAATGCCTCTGCACTCAATTGGATAGACCTAACCAATCAGAGCAACGAAATAGCTTACCGTGAGGTGGAGGTAGAAAACACACAAACCATCCTTCAACTCCTAGCAATAACTCCTAGCCTACAACACTCCTTAGTGAAATCTAAGAGATACATAGTAGGGTAGGCTATTAGGAAAAAACTGATAGCCTATATCCCCTCTGTTTTTAAAAATAATTCTGTTGAACACAGGTATGCTACAAACATGTTAAACAGCTGGGAAAGGCTGTCGCAAATCCCTCTAACAGGTGATCAATCAGAGATTTCAAACGAATGAGGGAACATGTTGCAATGCATATATATATATATATATATATATATATATATATATATATATATATATATATATATAGAACTATATTAAGTAAAGGTATAAGTGTGACCACAATCCGGCTGTGGGATGGAGGGAGGGGTTATGCATTATGTGCCAATATAGCACGCAAACAGTGAAGCAGTAAGACTAGTGGACTAGTGGACAGACTATGCGGAGAAGTCTATCTCTCCTCTTCCCTTAAGTAAAAAGCATTGAACAGTTAAATGGCCCTGGGGACAAATTACTTCCTCAGTCTGTCTGTTGTGCAAGGCAGTGAGCGAAGTGTCCAGCTGACCAGGCTCTTCTGCTTTGTAATAGTGCTGTGGAGTGGATGACACTCATTGTCCAAAATGTTGATCAGTTTGTTCAGGGTCCTTTTGTCAGATATTGAAGTGATGCACTCCAGTTCAGCTCCCACTACAGCTTTCCTTACCAGCCTGTCAAGTCGCCCAGCATCCTTTTCAGCTGTAGTTCCTGAGCATCCTCCTCAGGAACTACAGCCTTCTCTGCCCTTTCTTGTAGAGTGCATCAGTATTGGCTGACCAGTCCAGTTTATTGTCCAGGTGGAGACCCAGATACTTGTAGGTGCTTACCACCTCCACATTGACCCCATCAATGGAGACTGGTAGCAGAGTGGGCTTAGACCTGCGGAAATCCACCACCATCGCCTTGGTCTTTGAAGTGTTGAGTTGAAGGTGATTGAGTTTGCACCATTGCACAAAGTCCTCCACCAGGCTCCTGTACTCCTCCTATAGATATAACAGTGCCTCCTAAATTCGTTTAAAAAAATAATTTTTCAATATGTCAGAATTCATCCAAGGCTCTGTTCTGCATTTAATTCTGACAGATTTTTCTGGGGCAACTTTGTCAACAGATTTCAAAAACAATGATTTAAAATGTAGCCAAGCTTTATCCACCTCTTCACAATTAAAAACAGGAGACCAGTCCACCTCCCTCAATGATCTAGACTATGGCTCACTGCTAGTCTTTAGAGGTCGAATTTTAATTGAGTTATGACAATTATACTGACATTTTTGTATGTTACGTGTACAAAAAATTATAGAATGATCACTTAGACCGTATTCTAGAACCCCACATTTTAAGTAATAAGTTGCTGAAAATCAAATAGTGGAGGAGTCATTCTTTAATACATTTGTGTTGAAATCGCCAATCATTATCACCTCTGATTTGACAAAGTCCACAGAATTTGC
>NC_063196.1:22260104-22262604 GCF_017589495.1 Alosa alosa
AGCATTAGACAGTAAACTACAGTAGTGTGTAGGTTACCATCCAGCATTAGACATTAGACTTCAGTAGTGTGTAGGTTACTATCCAGGTTATCATCCTAGTTGTTTTCTCCACTGCAAAGAACAAATTGTCCGTGGACAGTGGACACTGAAACACATGGACACCGTCCAATGCCGTTCAATGAACATTCAGAATAGTTGAGTTCAATTCCGTTCCCTCTGATCCGGTTCAGTCCGGTTCTACTCATTACAGGCCATAAAATCCTTAACAACCTTAACAGAAGTGCTTTATAGCATTACATGGGTTTAAATGGATACTTTTAATCTGATTATAATCTGATATCGGAATAATGGCTCAATCTGTGATTGCTAGTGATAGTCTAGCAATGTTATGTAATAAAAGTGAGATATTACTAATCAATCACCTGTTGCAGTGTTAGTGTGATTATGATGATGATGGCTATGATTATGATTATGTGTGATTATGATGATGATTGATATGATTATGATTATGTGTGATTATGATGATGATGGCTATGATTATGATTATGTGTGATTATGATGATGATGGCTATGATTATGATTAGGGGACGTATGTATGTATTTTCTTTCCCAGAGAGCTGGTCACTCTGGACAGGAAAGGCATTGTTCTGGACTTGATCTGGACAGAAAGGACGTTGTTCTGGATCTAAACCAAAGCCAGATCTCCTCCAGAGCCTGCTGAGCAAGTGACATGCTTTTGCAGGTTATGCACTAGGTTTTGCAGTTTGCACCAATTGTTTTGCTGTGCAAATGTTAATAGTGATTTGAGAAAAGCACCAAAGCAACTGAGAAAAACTGTAATATATATATATATATATATATATATATACATAGTACATAAGTACATACACAGTACATATACATGCACATACATGTACAGATGAGCATACCTTTACAGCAGGACAATATGTATATTCTCTATAGGAATAGGAATATAAATATAAATAAATAAAACAAAATCAAGTTAAGTCTTAAGTTAAGTCTTAAGTCTTTCTCTCTCTCTCTCTTTCTCTCTCTCTCACTTTCTCTCTCTCTCTCTCTCCAGCCCAGAGAGAAGGGGCTTGTGCCCCATTCTCGTTTGGAATTGGTTGACATAGAGACACACCACTTGCATTAACTTTCCCCTCAACACACCCACAGGCAGACACCCCCCCACCCCCACCCCACACACACACACACACATACACACAGAGTGAGCAAATACTGTTCAAGCCAATGACCCTAGTCCGCCCGGCTGGAATGTGCGTCATTGTCTTATTTATTGACTTTTCACTTCTCTAAATTGAGTTATTCAGTAAATGCAGATGCATGATAGATCCGGCCGCACCAAGGAAGACGCTCAGACAGCTTTCAATTAAGCCTCGGTGCCTGCAGGACAGTGTGCAGGACTGCCGGGGTTGCGTCAGTCTGCAGTCATATGATATTTCCCCCAGCCTGCCCGGGTCAAATATTACACCCAAACACATTGATCTCAGCATTCCTCAGATGTGTGTACTTAAGCTTTTTGGCAGGTCATTCTCTTTGACACATGCACACACACACACACACACACACACACTCACACACACACGCACACACACACACACACACACACACACACACACACACCCACACCCACACACACACACACACACACACAAAAACAAACATTCCAGCCGTACTTATCCCTTATCTCTTGCCAGCTGTTCTGCTGAGGACAAGGCCACATCAATACTAGGTGGAAGGCCAGGTTTCTCTAAACACATTGCCACATCTGAAAGATCTCCATTCACAAACTGCATCACCTGACATACATTGCATGAAAAACCTCCACACGTTTTGGTCCACAACAATAAAGCATATTGTTAGACTTTACTTGAAGGTATCTACATAAGAGTGACATGACACTGTCATGAACGTTTCATAAACATTACAAAGAAGTCATAAACATTTATGACTTAATGCTTCTGTCATTATGTTTCATTCAGTGTCATTTTTTTTCATGACAAGTTAGGTTTAGGGTTAGGATTAGGGTTAGGGTTAGGGTTGGCGTTAGAGTTAGGGTTAAGGTAAGGGTTAGAGGTTAGGGTTCATGTGTCATGACAGTGTCATGTGTTCATGACAGTGTCATGTCACTCTGATGTAGATACTTGTTGAAGAAATCCCGCACACTGTCCATTACGCATGCAAATACTTTATTTTTACTTTATTTTCTCAAGTAGTCTTATGTAGCTATTGTCCGACTCTTATGGAGATACCTTCAAGTATCTAAGTGTTACCAAACATATGGACTATAGGTCTATCTTATACAGTATGCATCTTTCATAACACTACAATAAAGAGAAACTGCTTCATGACAACGGTCCCTCCAGATATAACTTGTAGGATGTGTTATGCATTAGTGTTTATCTTTTATAATTAAATTCATTTGCAATTTGCTTTGATCTTTGTCATCATTTTTTCTAGAGAGCAGAAGCTTGTT
>NC_063196.1:22287604-22302604 GCF_017589495.1 Alosa alosa
TAGAGACGACGTTGGTTAGCTTTACTGCAAACTGCTTTTCACTCTCCTTAGATAACGTTTACAATGTCAATGTCAAAACATCATGTTAAATAGAGATAACATCATGTTAAACTAAGTTAACTCTTAGTTATCTCCTTTGCAGCAGATCTAACGTGAACATTATGCAATCCATTTAATTGGGAACGCGTCTGCACTCACGAGAGGGAGAGAGAGCCGCAGGTTCCAGCTGGCTTGTGATTGTTGATAATTGATATCTCCTTCTTATAAGAAAGTTTAAAAGGAAATCATGAAGGCAACAGTAGTTCCCACTACTGACCATTTAAAAACTGTGAGAGGGCCCAGCCGTAGGTACAGCACTAGCCATAGCAGAGCAGACAGAAGATCATTGAGAAATAAACGTGAATTAAAGCGACTGTCTTAAAGCGACAGTGCACAATTTATACATTTGTTAAACAGCATAACATTAGCAGTATTTTTAAGCAATTCATATTTTAAAACAAATACTTTTCATACTAAATTATAGTTTGTGTGTGTGTCGTGGGGGTGGCCCTTGAGCCAAAAAGTTTGCCCACCCCTGGTCTAGTGTATGTGAAAGTATAGATCAGTCAGGGACGAGCACAGGGGGCAGTCAGGGACGAGCACAGGGGGGGTGCTCAGGTTGCCCGGGCAACTGCCCATATGCCCTTCTCGACTCACGTTGCACTTCCGATGGGGAAAATAAAATAAATAAATAAATCGTAGGCCTACAATGGATGTAGAATTTCACGTAGGCCTAGATAAAAAAAATAAATCGCAAAGCCTCATTCACTTCCATCCGGGCACCGAAAGTAAAAGTCAGTAGGCCTAGGGGTAGGGCAAACTCTGTTTAGCCTATGTGGCTGCAGCGCTGCACGCGACCGGCACCTGAGCTGAGCCTGCAGAGTGGCCCTAGAAGGAGATTTTCGCGGTTGTCGGGTGAGGCGACTCAACGTTGTCGGAAAAGGTGAGTTTGTGATGTAGCCTATAACAAACGAACGATCATCATCATCAAGTTTTATGAAATTAATTAAAATCTTAATAAATCCAGGCTGAGTTTGCCACGTTTAGCCTAAATAATCAGACAGATAGCTTGCAGACAAGCAGCCCGTTATCACATAGCCTAGGCTAGCCTATTTTTTTTGGTAGTCATTAGGCAAACTAACTAGATGTACCGCATAGCGGTACAAAATATGACCGCCGCTCAGTCCTGTACATCCGTTCCACGAAAATAAATCACACTTCAAATTGTCTCCATATTTTACTCCATCCCCCACTCTTGAAACTTTTGTGTATGCTTGTTTGGCATGCCTGAGTGTGTGTGTGCGGCTGCACAGAAAGTACCCTACTGGTGCTGAAAAGGTGAATAGATTGTAGAATAGCCAAAGAAGATGTAGAATTGTTATAAAACCTTTAAAATCTCTAAACAATCACAAGTAGGGCAGTTCATCACAGTTCATCCATTGCAACTGGATTGATGAAAGGTCACTTTACACCTGTAGGCTACATTGTATTTGGGAAAAGCAAAAGGTATCAGCATAATGTTATTTATTTTTTTATTTTTATGTATTTATAAACAAAAACATCTCTGTCAGTTCCATGCCAAGTTTTCAACAGCTATCAAAAACAAAGGTCATTTTGGATGGATGGATTTTTGTGAATGTTTTTTCTTTTTCGCATGTCCAAATTTCCGTCAATGATTCCGGGACACTGAAAGACCGGGGTAGACAAAACAGTGGGCATGTAACCCCATATGGATAGCATGGAACCATCGTTTTCGTTTTGATCTGTAGCCCCACGCTGGACTGCACCCCGAAAGGAGGGTAGGGCAGACACAGTTTTCTGTGAATATCTCGAGAACCGTAAGGTTTAGGAGGACCACCTTTTTTTTATGTATGTTGATCTCAAGGGGGCCATGTCAACCCATTCCATAACCACTAATTTCATGTATAAGCCACCTAGTTAAACACAAAAAAGTAAAAATGAGGTGTTGTAATTGTAGGTATCTGTGACCTAACATAGTCAAAAACTGCACGGAAATTGGAAGTGTAGGATCATTTTGACACCTTCTGAATGCACGCCAAGTTTCGTGGAATTTTGTTCATGGGGGGCCACACAATAAATTAATTTATATTACTATACACCAACTGGCCTGTAGGTGGCCGGAGACAGTTTTCTGTGAATATCTCGAGAACCGTAGGGCCTAGGGGTCCACCTTTTTTTTGTATGTTGGTCTTAAGGGGGCATGTCAGCCCATCCCATTACCACTTATTTCATGTATAGCGCCACCCTAGTTAAAAATTAAAAGCAAAAATTAAGTGTTTTTCATCTCAATATCTCTGGCTGACAAGGTCAAAACTGCACGAAATTAAAAGTGTAGGATCATTATGACACCCTCTGAATACATGCCAAGTTTTGTGTACTTTCGTTCATGGGGGCCTTACAATAAAATAATTTATGTGTACATTTAGTGGCGTTACACCAACAAGGATTCCCGGACACTGAAAGACCGGGGTACACAAAACTTGGTGGGCATGTACCCCCACATGGATAGCATGGAACCGTCATTTTTCGTTTTCATCTGCAGCCCCCGCTGGACTGGACCCCGAAGGAGGGTAGGGCAGAAACAGTTCTCTGTGAATCTTTTATGGTATGTTGGTCTCAAGGGCCCACATCAACCTGGCTCATAATCACTCATTTGTGATTTGCCCCGGTAAAAATGAAAATCAGTAGGATTAAAAAGAAAGCCAAAATAAATCTTCATCATCATCATCATGGCTGCATTTTCAGTATTGGTCGTTTATCGTTTGTCCACTAGATGGCGATCGTTGCAGTGAGGCGTAATTTTGTTGGAAGTTAAAAGTGGGTTGGAAAAAACAATGGGCGCTTCATACAAAGGACTGTAATTTACCGCAGCGAACATCTAATAAGGATAGGACGATGTTCACATGAAGTGTAATTCCCATTTCTTCTTGAAGCCGAAATAAATCTGAGGATGTTTATCGGACATGCTTGGTTTTTACTGCAGATGCGTTAATCTTGTAATATCAATAAGGACCTAGGTAATGTTACGTTAAGCGTTGGTTGAGTGATGGAGGCATTTGATTTATTGCATTTGTAGAAAACTATAAATGCGGTTATACCAAGCAAATGTATAGCAGCACTGTTTGTATCTTTCGACTGTCATTTATTGCCGCGTGCTACAAAATCATTCTGTGCAATGGAAGATTTACCAACGTTACACGGTCTGATACAGTTTTGCCTATACATGCGTGAGACTGAGGCGCCTGTTTATTTTGTTTTAAAGTGCGTGCAGGGTGTGAGAGGGAATCGATGTGCTTTGATTACAGCTTGGTAGTTGTAGTCTGTGAAATTAAAAAGCATGTGTGTGTGAAGTATCAAACAATGACACCTTCATTTCATTATGGCTGCTTTAGCAAAACACCTTAAGCTACTGTGTAGTGGGTCCCATTTAGAAGTGGCTACTTCATTCGCTTTCCTTGACTCATGGAGCTCGCGTGAATGTTATTACAACTTTTATTGCGATATGACAGTTTAAGTCCGCTTGATACTGTAAGGCGTAAGCCATTGGTTTCAAAGGAGATTTTATTTATTAAGCCAGCATAGCCTATTGACAATTTATGTTGTCATTAGGCCTACCTTATAATCCTACCTGTAGCTTAGGAAGCTAACAACTTTCTATTAGGATCTAGTTTGTTAGTTACCGTTTTGTCATAACTCCCTGATGCATTTTGCATTTAGAATAGCCAGGCGTGAAGGCTATATCTCAATCGGAAAAATTAAACAATATCGGGTGCCTATGGACTAGGCTGGGTGAACCCAGCCTGATCTGCCAGCTATTTATTTTTTTTGATTTCTTAAAAGATTGAGCTTGGTCTGATGAAAGCCAGACTAGCCATGGACCTCAGTTAAACAATGCAAGGGAACATGAATCAGCCTATATTTGCACTAACAATAGCGGACAAAAGCTCTTCAACTTTGGCCCGTTAAAATGTGTATGAACAGTCTAGCGACGCATTTCATCAAGGCCCATTTGGACATGTCAGTTATTTGCACCACTGGTTAGATGTAAAACAGCATTTCATTTCAGACTAGGCTACTGTTACTTAATTTGTGCATTAACAATAACGTTTCAGACTACTGTTACTTAATTTGTGCATTGACAATAAAATTATTACATGAACTAAAGATGACTAAAATCTTATGTAGAAGAAGAAACATTCACAAAAAATCCATCCATCCAAAAATGACCTTTGTTTTTGATAGCTGTTGAAAACGGCATGGAACTGACAGAGATGTTTTTTGTTTATAAATACATAAAAAAATAAATAAATAAATAACATTATGCTGATACCTTTTGCTTTTCCCAAATACAATGTAGCCTACAGGTGTAAGTGACCTTTCATCAATCCAGTTGCAATGGATGAACTGTGATGAACTGCCCTACTTGTGATTGTTTAGAGATTTTAAAGGTTTTATAACAATTCTACATCTTCTTTGGCTATTCTACAATCTATTCACCTTTTCAGCACCAGTAGGGTACTTTCTGTGCAGCCGCACACACACACTCAGGCATGCCAAATAAGCATACACAAAAGTTTCAAGAGTGGGGGATGGAGTAAAATATGGAGACAAATTGAAGTGTGATTTATTTTCGCGGAACGGATGTACAGGACTGAGCGGCGGTCATATTTTGTACCGCTATGCGGTACATCTAGTTGCATTACATTTAAGATGAGGAGCAGTCACAAGCCTCCAGACTATGTGAGGAAAATGTGGACCAGGAGGAGGCACAGAGGGCAGGTAGGCCTAAGTGATGATCACCAAATATGAGATGAGAGGACCATGCTAGAAAGTACAGGGTTAAAGAGCTGCATGCTAAATAATTGTAATCTAAAAAAACATTGGCTATTTTAGAGGTCATTTCAAAGATCTTGTCTGAGCAGAACATAAATACCACCACTGGCATTAAAGGAAAATTCCAGTATTTAGCACTTTGAGTCCCTTTTCTAGTTTGTTTTGGATGAACTAGAGTGGTGGACTTTTGGACTGGAATTTTGAGGATTGGTCCTGTCTCGACTTTTCTGACTTGTTTTGAATCGCCTTTACTGCTTCAAAATGGCTGCCTACAGGCATGTATAAACATGTCCTTAAAACAACCCTTAACGTTCGTTTTCAAAACTGTGCAACTCACCGAGTGGTTAGTGGTGTTTGTTAGTGGAGTTCATTATTAAAATATATTGCCAAATATATCGGCGCAATATATGATTTCCAGCCGTCTTATTTGCTATTGTGGAACTATTTTTTCAGACACCTCACAACCGCGTCAGAGCAACTGCCCCTCAAAATTCCTGTGCACGTCCCTGGATACTGTAGAAGTAAAAGAACTAAAACATATAAAACATAAAACATCTACCCACAATCGCACTGTTGACTGAAATGTCAAAGCTTGCATTTCATGTCGTTGTCTGAGTGTTGAACACATACAGTAGAGTGTTGCTGAGTTTATTGCACTGCAGTGTTGAGTGTTCAGTTGAATCTATATTGTGTCGTATTGAGTTTGAGGTGTGTATAATGTGTGCTATAGTAACCCAGTACTGGGCGGCCATGTTTGTTGGATCCGTCTTACAGTCATGTCCAGTGGTGAGCGCTCTCATTATCTGATGAAGTGTTCCGCACCAGCAGACCACTGTAACATTCCGGAAAGGCTTGGCTTCTGACCAATCAGCTGTCAGTGTAGAGTTATCTGAAGGTCTTTCTTTTGTGTGTGTGTGTGTGTGTGTGTGTGTGTGTGTGTGTGTGTGTATGTGTGTGTGTGTGTGTGAATCCAGGCCACTTCCCCAGGGGTCTCACCACTGATATTCAATGTGCTCATCCAACACAGTCACTCTCAGTCAGTCCGTCTCACTTTCAAACACACACACACACACACACACTCCCCCCTCTCTCTCTTGGTCCTCTACTTTTTTACTTTTTTGCACTATGTCTTTTTCTCTTTGCTCCAAGCGGCAAAAAAATCTCTTTGAAGAGATCTGTCTGGTTTCATATTCTCTCTCAAACTTCTCAGACTGACTAGTAAAAGCACACACACAGACACACACACAGACACACACACATGCACGCACACACACACACACACACATCCTCATCCTCCTGCTACTGCTTGACCTGAATAGGTCTATTAGGTAAGAGACGCGTGAATAACCTCCGTTTGGGGTCAAGCCTGACCTGCCGTGGCTTTGCTTCCCACAACAGGAAGTCATTAATAGGAGTTCTCTCTCTCTCTCTCTCTCTCTCTCTCTTTCTTTCTCTCTCTGTCTGAGTGCTCTCATCATTGCCTTGAAAGGGTTGTCTGGGGACCAATGCAAAAGAGAAGGGGAAGGGAAGTGCTAAAAAGAACAAAGTTATGACTGAGATGGTAACATGGGCTTCTGTAGCAGCAAAGTTATGACAGAGGTTAACATGGGCTTCTGCAGCAGCAAAGTTATGACTGAGAGGTTAACATGGTTAAACAACCCTCAGCTGTGCTATATTCATGATATAGAACGGCCACAAGGGGCTTATTGCTTTTATAAATCAGCTACCACTAGGGTTTGGCACCGAAACACTAATATGGCACCGCTGCCGACGCAAACTGTAGTAACTGCATCGAATAACAACTTGGATTTCGGTGCCTCATTTTGGTGCTTAATTGCGTTTTTTAAATATTTTTTTTTTATACGAGGCCTCACTGCATGTCATGCACCATCTCTAACGTCTTGCTCTGATAGCAACACATCCAGATACAGTTAACTAACATAAACACTGGATGTAGGCTATAAACCAGAGGCTACCACATAGGCGAGTGGACAGTGTTTGACAGCTTGCCTGAGCCCAAGTAGTTTACTTTAAAGCGATATCACGAGCTCCTGTCAAAATAGCAGTGGGCCTAACTACACACAAGAAAAAGGCTATGAAACAACATCAACAGTATACTTTATACAATATCCTTGCTAATGCGCTAACTGGCAATTATTTGAAATGTTATCAGCAAAGTTGTAAGGTGAAAACTTTATTTCACGGTGTGTTCTAAACAACATTAATCTTTCATGTGCATGAGGCCCATATAGCATCACAATGAATATGAAGATCATGTTAAAAGTTAGCTGGCAAAAACATAAATATGTAGGTTACATACCTGATGTCACTGAGCTGTCAAAGAGGCTACGGAACCATCTCCGTAGGTCTACGTTATCGCTAATTAAACTCAGCTGACTGGTGTTAGTGCATAGCCATAGTTGCTGTTAAAATGCCAACTAGCGCTGGGAATCTAAACACTTCAACACCGACATAATGTAGCCTAACATGTTCAAAACTATTGCATGGGGGAAGACATGACATTTCTTGAAGCATTTGGGAACACACTGAATTAACTGGAAAGTACAGTCCCTGTTAGAATAGCTTGCTTGCAAATGCTGTTGTCCATGACCTGGAAGTTCTATGGCAAGCGGTTTTAACATACCTTATGGCAAACCGCCTACACTGGGTAAACTTGAAAGCAGAGCTTACCATAGTGTGTTCATCCATGGCTAGCTGTTTTAACATTTAAATGTATTATGCGTAGAAGCAATGAGATATTGATAGTAAATTGAATATAACAGTTCAATTTCATGTCTTATCAATAATAAAAAAAAGCAATTCATGCTTTAGACCATTTTAATTTAAAAACAAAGTACCGGTTCAAGTCAAGATTTATTTGTATAGCGCATTTAACATGCACAGAGTGCAACCCAAAGCGCTCCACATTTAAGACATTGTCATTGACACAGACTAACAAAGACAATAGATGCGTATAGTCAGCGTATCCGTGACACCAAGACATACAAGACATACAACAAACAAATTAATAAATAAAATAAATAAAAATAAAATTAGTCCAATTTCCAACCGGCTGAAAATGTCCAAGGGCAAAGATGACCCGCACAGCTGTGTCTTCACAATGCAACACCAACAAAGTTCTTTATAACTGACCAACCCGGAGAATTTACTGGCAGTCTGGAGAGCACTGGAAGGACTAGACAGTCCGAATTTGTGATGGGCGACCCTGCCGATTATCAGCTCGGTGGTCCTAGAAAGTGACCGTTTGTTGTTTGTTGTTTCATGGTTGACGCTGTCATCAGAGTTTCTTAGCACTCAATCCAGACTCCAGGCACCGGTAGATGCTAGCATGGCAGCTCGCATGTCAGCCGCAGCTCGGTGGTCGTGGCAGCTGCAGATCTCTTGCAGATTGAAGTTAGGCACCCTTGCTGAGCAATCCCTCCGTCCAGACATTGGATGTGCAGCGTCACGGATGGATGAGGGACTTCAGAGACATAAGGCAGGCTAGCCAAGGCGCTCATCAGCCCAATGGAAGCTGGTTAACGTTAACTTGACGTTGATGGTGTCAGCCGAGTTTGTTAATCAGAAAAAAGGACTAAGAATAACACAAAAACGATCGAAATAACATAAATAAAGAGTGATTACATTTAACTAGAAAAATAAATACAAAAAATTAACAGAACATTACATAAAATTACGAACATTACATAAATACAAACAAAAACATGATGCCAGACGGAGCGGCGTGTCTCGCCAGCGTCCCCGCAACTCAGGCACCAGCACCGTTTTAAAAGTATCGATTTAGCACCGGTATCGGATAAAACCCAAACGATACCCAACCCTAGCTACCACATACAGTATATGACATTAAAGAATTATACAAAATAAACAAATAATCATAAAAAAAAGCCATTTCATCTACAAATGTTAATTCTTCCGCGGAGTCCCCATAGAATAGTTCCACCGCTAGTAGATTCTTATCGGAATTGTTGCTCAGCAACTTTGAATTTGAACCGTTCTGCTTCTAAGCGCATTAATATAGAAACGAAATGCAGTCTCAGCCGTGCTATATCGGGAAAATATCGGAACTATCTGTTTTAAAATGGAACATATACTATGCATCTCCTTCTTCCTCCTTTTTTCCAACATTTCCTTTGCCACTAAACTGTATTATTGTACAACAACAATATTATTTCTTCATTTTAAAATATAAATAAATTAAAAGAGCTGTATTGATCTTTTAGTGGCAAATGTTCGTTATGAATGCTAAACATCAAAATAGCAAACTGGCATCCTCATACTGGTACTTCAGGACATGCTCACTATGTTTGGGGCTTCAAAGGTTTTGTTTGGGAGAAAGGTCAAGAAAAGAATGTTCTAGCTAGACTTTGAAAACTTCTGACATATGTAACTTGTTATCTAACTCCATCCTGAAGGATACATAACTTCAAATTGAGGACAAAATGTCAACCATTTTCACACACACACACACACACACACACACACACACACACACACACACTCAATGTGAAATACACATTCACATACACTCGCAGAAATACTTTTGTGTTGTCTCTGTGTTGGGTAAGACTGTGAAGTCTCAATGCCACAGCACACACACACACACACACACACAAACATGCAAAAGCAGTATTCTCTGCCCCAGTTTGAGTCCTTTTCTGGGCCTCTGTCGGAAAGGCCCCCCTTGTTTCCTGCGATAACCATCGCCCTGAGGAAAAACCCACTTCCCCTCCCCGTCGCCAGTGCTCCTGGACGGGCAGGAATTCCAGAAAGGCCCCTTCTTCATGCTGCGGAGCTTCGTGGCAGACGAGGAGGAGGAGGAGGAGAAGAGAGCCAGGAGGGGCATAACGGGACAGCATCCAGACGCTCTCTCTTTCTGGATGAGTCAGTCATATCGCCCTTAACAATGTTCTACAGCAGCGCAGGAATGTCAGCTATTTGGGGGAGAGATAAGGCGTGATGGGGCCATGGCGACTGGGTCTGCACGGGTACAATGGGAGATGAAAGTTCTTGGATGGATCGTTAGATAAGAGGAATATGAGTCAGGGGCAAAGAATGGAGGAACAGGATAATATATTAAAGGTGTGGTCTGTAGATCAGGATAATATGTTAAAGGTGCGGTCTGCAGATCAGGTTGTTGGTATGTGAACTCAACTGCTAATTAAATGAAACCCCATTCAATTTGGTCCTTTCAAGTGCAATGTGTTGATTGGCTGGAATTGTGTATGGCTTGTTTCTTTACCACTCGGTTTTTACCAAGCAGAGCTGTGGTGCAAATGGCAAAAATCAAAAATCCATACCACTCAGATTAAAGTGACTCGGTTCCATTCTGTGCAGCCATTGACATTAGTCAAAAGCCCCCAAAATAAACATGAACAAAGGCTTTTTGCCAGCTGGCTTTAGAAAAGTAAAGCTCCATGCTACGTATGCAAATCATGTGCATAAAGCACACAACAATATGAAGTTGCATCCCTACACTGCTCTCTGCAGAGACAGCAATAGCACAGGACTTCCTCACATTCCAACTCGTTATTAGCTGCACTGCAGTGAAAAAGGGATTGAGCCGACAACCGGTGGCGTGATAAAGTTACGCAACCGCTAACGAGCTAACAGAGACGCAAGGAGATCGGAAGGGAGATTTGGGATGGCTCAACACCAAGAATTTCATGAAGCAGGAAAGATCCACCCTAAGAGTGCGGCGATAATGCACAGAGGTCAGAGACTGGCTTGACCCAGGATGGCTTGGACGTCAGGGCCAAGTTAAACAGCTGTTTTAAATCAGAGAACTGTGGAGTAATTAAGGAAAGTCGAGCACTGACGTGTTTTCAGGGGTTTCTTCAGGTCAGAGTAGAGAGTTGGACACTCATATGGAAACACTGTCGGGGCATGATTTTAAAGATGCTCCCTGAGTGTAGCACTGTAGGCTAGCTGCCTGCTCTAGCTGTTAGCTGCATCAACTTGAACTAGGTAGCAATGATTTAGTTTGTACCAACAGTACTTGGTAACCTCAAGAAACAGATCTATGTGAAAAATCATCGGAATTCTCCTTTAAAGGGGCTATATTATGCAAAACTCACTTTTTCTGTGCTTTTGTACTTCCCATTAGGGTCTGATGCCTCTACAAACACTCTAGGTGTGAAACAAAACCGTGCGTTGAGTTTTTGTGGGTTAGTTGAGAGAGGTTGATGTCAGAAATATGCGCTTCTGTGAGCTAGTCAGAAATCTCCCTTATTGACATTAGAGTGTGGCTACCCGACCCAGCCCAAGCCCGACGGGTCGGGTTGGGTTCAGACAAATATTTAGAAATTATAGTCGGGTTCGGTTCGGGTTCGGACACATGGGGGCGATATGCATTGGAAGCTTTACATTTAAAATAGCTTATTATATTGGGTAACCAACAGGTCTGCTTTACATGGCATTTGTTTTTTGAGAATAAAGTAAAATGTAAAAAAAGACCGCTTTCTTCCTGTGTGCAAGATTTGTCTATGTAGCCGTGACAACGCATGTGCATTTCAGGCGGCATGTCTTGGGTGACGTTAAAAAAAAGTTGTTAGCCTATCAGGAGATTTTAAGGCCAAAGAAAACTAAGCAAATTATGTCTAGGCCTACTATGTGAAGGTAGTCCTATTTGCGTTGCATACTGTGGTAAAGACATAGGCTACCGATAGGCTTATAAGGTTGTCTGTGTGCGTGCGTGCACGCTCATCTGATTCTGTAGACAATTAAGAATTACATTTGTTGTCTGTTCCGTTTAATGGGCTAAAAAGACAGGCTATCCACAAACGTGAACGTTTAATCACTAGCATGGGAATAACTGAGGCATCATCTGCGTCGGGCTCAGGTCGGGTTCGGACATAAAAATGAAATGCCTGTCGGGTTCGGACGCAACTCTGTCGGACGCGGGCCGGGTTCGGACAGAAATTTGCGGCCCGAACCGCACTCTAATTAACCTGTCGCTAAGCGCCACCCTTAGAACGCTGATGAGCCAATGACAGTCCAGCTTAACGGGACTCGGACATCAGCTCGGACAACTCCATAGGAAACAACAGGGGGCAGGCATAAAATGACAAATTAATGGTTATTTATGGAGTTTATTAACTCAAAAAACCATGGTCAAACGTTTTGCATTGGGGACGTGTAATACTGATAGCCGGTACCCCGAGAGGCTAGAAAACGGGGTATATTTTCATCAAAAGTAGCCTACAGGACGTCTCTCGCGTTTGCAACAGCTCGACGTAATGTAGGCAACTAAGCCAACAACATGGGCACAGGTTCCCTGTTAAATCCCAAGATGAAAATGCTCATTAACCAACTACTATATTCTTACTACATCAAATATTAACGTAACCTAACATATCTTAGTATCAATCTTCCACTAGCTAGCTAGCTAGCATTAACGTCAGTGGGATTTGCACGGCTACTCGCCACAACTGCTTGTCACCTTGTATGTATTCTTAAGTTTTGAATACACCCCTCCATAGCATAATTAAGTCCCTTTTGATAGCTTCTGGAGGAAAGTAAATCCTTTTATCGACCAAAACGTCCTCAAAGCCTGCTTTCATATACTGTCAGCTGCCATTGTCCACAATGTATTTCTAATCAAGTCTGGTTTGTTTGTCCGAGTTTTCACACGGTAACAATGGGGGGCGGGGCTTAGCGACAGGTCAATTGACATGTCACAATAAGGGAAATTTGAATGTTACCATATTTTCCGGACTATAAGTCGCACCGGTCAAAAAATGTGTCATGAAGAGGAAAAAAACATATATATAAATATATGTTGCACCTGAGTCGCAGGACCAGCCAAACTATGAAAGAAAGTGCGACTTATAGTCCGGAAAATACAGTACTACCCCCAGAGGCATATAGGGCGCTGACTACCCACCCCCATCTGAAAACTCCTACCCACTAGGTTAGGATCCTCCATTTTGGTTATAGCCTATCGTTTCCAACAGTAGGCTAGGCTACAAAAAATATTCAAACATCTTTTACGCAGATATCATCCATATTTCAAGTATACAAACCGAAACTCCCCAGGACACGTCTCATTCTTGTTGGCATATTTAAGCAATATGACATGATTGGGAGTGGGATTGGTAAACAATATCCCCGTGGCTGTAAATCGGCCGCAGGTACGAGGCGGAAGGCCACATAGCATAGCCTAGCCTACGCTGGAAGCGACCCAGGCCATCTGCTAATAGGCAGCCAATTTCACAAATGCTTTTAAACTTTTGAATAGGCTACATCAACTCTACTGAGCTTATATACCGACCCAAATAAAGTTTTAGCCATTATGATTTAACATTGTTAGGCCACGTTGCATCATACATGCAGGTGTCTGAATTGATTCTGCTATGGTTATTGTATTTAGCAGACATTTTGGCTAAACTCCAATAACTTGACTGTTAGGCCACGTTTGTCACACATTCTTTATTATTCCTGCATAACAAATAGCATTTTATCACTGGCAGTCGGAGGCTTTCTGGTCGAGAACCCTTCATCGCCGTGTCACCAACTCGTATTCCCGGTCGACCATGCTGCCTGTTGAGGTAAACATGGAATCAGTTCAGGTGAGGTAAACATGGAATCAGGCGTGGCCAACAACAGCTCATTTGCATTTAAGGCAACAGGCCCCAGAAAGAGCCTATTCTGAAAGGGACTGAAACTGGCAAGAATGGAGCTGTTGATAATGTGTAATCCGAGGGGAATGATGATTGTTGAAAAAGAAGTAGAATATGGGACCTTTAACACACTTTGGATAAAAACACCTGCCCAATTGAAGTACATGAAATAGTGTGACTGCTGTGCATGAAAAAATGTCATAGGCATAATGGTGTTACATGCTTTCATCATAATTCATAAATGAATGCATTTCCTAACACAGTCTGTGATCTGTATATGAAATAGGTTCTGTCACACTTGGTGTCCCCACACCTCCATACATTAGTGTAGGAGGTTCGACTGCAACCACTTGTGAACTGTGACATCAGTCTTAAACTGTGTGTGTCTGCCAGCACAAACTTGAGGCTTATCAGCCGCCTGACAGGGAGGCAAGTTAAAAGAGAAGTCTTCTCTCTCCTATGAGACATCCACAAAAGCATTAGCTCCCCCAGAGGCCTGTCTTCTGACGACAGCAGAGTTGAAAAGGGTTGGAAAGCCCCCTGTGTTAGCTCACTAAGCAGCTGGAGCTGCAGCCGAAAAGGACCATGACGTCTGGACTGGGTTTCTGTTGTTTCTCTTTTTTAATTCTTCTTCTTTTTTGTCTTTCTCCGTCTTTTCTTTTGCCTTTGATATTCCCTATATGTAAATTATTGTCATGACATCAGACAGGATGCCAGATAAAACGTGAAAGGGAAGGGAACAGGGTGGGACAGGGAAGCAAACAGAAGTGGAAATTAGATCTCAAATACTCAGAAATTGTGGACACATACTCTAGACAGAAGTAGGTACAGTAGGTATTCTGTGTGTATAAAGAAAACATTTCATTACTGAAGTGGTGCGACATCGTTTTTTTCAAATACTATGATGCCAAAGAGTTTACATTATCATGCTCTGATTCTGTCACAGTCCACAGATAGAAAGATAAAAGTTTGATAGAGACAGATAAAAGTCTAGCCAATTCATAATTCATTCTATGTCTCCTCTACTGTGTGGTTCTGTACTGAGCGTGTGCTTTGCTCATGAATGCTTTATTTCTGGGCTGCTCACACATCTCAGGCCGATGACCTCTGTTCACTGTTTGTTTGCACCACTTATAGAGAGAGTATCTACTGTAGGCCTTGATATGAAAACACACCTACAGTAGTTGTCAAAGAAAACGTACTTCTGTGTGTGTGTGTGTCTTCTTTGTAAGATGGTTAATGTTGGTACATTGCATACTGGTCAGCAGTATGCACGGCTGAAGTGCCCTTGAGCAAGGCACCTAACCCCTCACTGCTCCTCGAGCGCTGCTGTTGTTGTAGGCAGCTCACTGCGCCGGGATTAGTGTGTGCTTCACCTCATTGTGTGTTCACTGTGTGCTGAGTGTGTTTCACTAATTCACGGATTGGGATAAAGGCAGAGACCAAATTTCCCTCACGGGATCAA
>NC_063196.1:22305104-22312604 GCF_017589495.1 Alosa alosa
TTTGCCTTGTAACTTTTGACGTGCTAGACGTGAAACTTGCTTTGACAGCTTATGGCCATACGTCTGATTGCAGCATTGAGCTAACAGCATTTCGTTGCCATGGTTACTCCGGCCTATCTGCTTGGCCCCCTCATTGCTGCTTGCAGCTATATTTACTTTTTAAAATTTGTAATACTTCCGCTAGTTCCAACGTGAATATTCGCTAAAATGTCTCATTAATAGTTTGTGAAATTAGAAATTTACAAAAATAACAATTTTCTGTGTTAATTGAAATGCCTTGCAACCACCAATCCGTGACGTCATACATTCAGTGAACTCTCAGAAAGTGCACGCAGGCACAGTGCTGCAGGAGACATTTGGGAGCACGGTAAGGTCACTTGGCAGTTAGCCTATCTGAACATGCAATAGTATTCAGCTTAGAGATAGAGAATAAAATGTTTGAAGTTGTTTCATGTTTAATGAAGTAGGCTATCAAACCCATTTTAACCATGTCATGGTCCATCCATTTCAATAACCTGGCAGCTTCGAAAATCTAAGGCTGAACGTTCATAACATATTCTGTTTAGGTTACTATGTTATAGTAGCTTAGGTTAGTAGACCTAGTTCATAAAACAGAGTAGGCAAACCTTAGAGAGAGAGACTTACGTCATAAGCCGACGACATAGGCTACTGTTGTTTAACTAACCCAACTCCACACGTCGTTCTCTGTTTATAGTAGGCTACATTACGCGTCATTTCACTCAGTGGCCACACGCACAGCACGTGAATCTGCATGACACCAGCTTGCTAATGGTGGTAGTTCACTGTGATAAACATTAAAATTATAGCCTGACAAGCCAGACTAGGCAATAACATATTTGCTGCCGCTAGGGTGCGTCTAGATTTTTAGGCTATTAAAATTAGCTTTGAATTTAATCAATAAGATGTAGCCTTATAGCCTATGCTCTCTGTGTAGACAATAGCCTAATGAAAACTGAAAAGACCTATCTGTGCCCTGGTTACAGTAGGCCTACAGTACATGCACTCCTATTGAATTTTCAGAACCAAGGAGACTGTATTCTCTATTGGGTTGTAATCAAAATTAAGTTTTAAATAAAGTTAACAAGTTTTCTGAAAATGTTGTTCCATGTGCCCTTTTTTTTAAATTTGAGCCCCTGCCCCTTCAAAGGTCTCTGCACGCCCCTGCTGACCAGTAGGAGTGGCTGAAGTGCCCTTGAGCAAGGCACCTAACCCCACACTGCTCCCCGAACGCCGCTGTTGTTGCAGGCAGCTCACTGCGCTGGGATTAGTGTGTGCTTCACCTCACTGTGTGTTCACTGTGTGTTGAGTGTGTTTTACTAATTCAGGATTGGGAATTTTGCAGAGACCAAATTTCCCTCACGGGATCATAAGAGTATACTTATACTTATACAAATGCCAGGCTAAGCTACAAGATGAATATCAAAATGCTGTAGAGGATGTTGGCTAAGCAGCACTGCAGAGTCTACTGCATATACTGATTAAAACTGTGGGCTTATACTACCGGAGAGTTTGCAGGCCAGAGAGAAGTCTGGACACACTCTCAACTCTCTGCTCCACTGGGAGTTGCTTGCTGCCGTGGGTGGCAGAACAGAGCATTGCTACTCTGCTGTGTGTCCATGTACACTTAATTGTCTCTAGCTTTCCTCTAGCTTCAGTGTGTGTTTGTGTGTGTGTGTGTGTGTGTGTCCTCTAGCCTCAGTTCAGTTAGTCTTTCTGTTGAAGGGGAGTGTGTGTGTGTGTGTGTGTGTGTGAAAGTCTTTCTGTTGAAAGGAGTGTGGGACTTTAACTGATTTCTTAACTAGTAGCAGACACCTTTATATTTTCTCACATGACTACTTGAATGACACATGATCACTGCATTCTCTCTCTCGCTCTCTCACACACACACACACAGACACACACACACACACACACACACACACACACACACACACACACACTGTTTACAGTAATGGTTTGACCGGAGGGATTTCCCAGGACCATTACATAATTGACCATACTGTAATGATCTGAGCCTAACTGTTCATGACTGTGCTCCCATGATGCTGTGCAGTGTGTGTATGTGTGTAATGTTCATGTTCTAAACCAGGTGAGTTGACAACGTTGTATGTCCTGTCTGTTGTGTTTATGTTTGCAGCTGGTTACAGTGTTCATAACTAGGGTTGATTGGTGTGTGTTTTAGATACAGCTATCTAAACATCCATCTACTAAGATAGATGTTTAGTGCTGGAGCATAAGGGCCAGGTCTGGCCCGGAATTATGTGTTTGTGTGTTTTGGTGCGTAACCAATAAAAACCATTCTGAGACAACCTTGCAGTTTGTTACAATACGTTTAGCACTGTGCTGCATTACAGTAAAACATGTCAGCTATGCAAAGCACTTACTTTCCCTATCATCTCCCTCTCATTTTCCCTATCTCTCTCTTTCTCTCCCTCTCATTTTCCCTATCTCTCTTTCTCTCCCTCTCTCTTTCTCTCCCTCTCATTTTCACTATCTTTCTCTTTCTCTCCCTCCCCCAGTTTCATAAACACCAGTGACCTTCTCAGAAATGTGCTGTATTGAGTTCCTTTCTGCTCTAGCCTGATCTGGGGAAACAGAGGCTCATCGATTGTGTGTGTGTGTGTGCGTGTGTTTGTGTGTGTGTTATTTTGATCCATGAGTCACCAAAGCATTGCTGTCAATCAAAAACTGTTTAAACAGTTGAGACCCTTATTACTTATTACTTATTAATCACCTCATTGCAAAGTGTGTGTGTGTGTGTTTAGGAGTGTGTGTGTGTGTGTTTAGGAGAGAGTGTGTGTGTGTGTGTGTGTGTGTTTAGTGTGTGTGTGTGTGTGTGTTTAGGAGAGTGTGTGTGTGTGTGTGTGTTTAGGAGAGTGTGTGTGTGTGTGTGTGTGTGTGTTTAGGAGAGTGTGTGTGTGTGTGTGTGTGTGTGTGTGTGTGTGTGTGTGTAGTTGTGTGTGTGTGTGTGTGTGTGTGTTTAGGAGAGTGTGTGTGTGTGTGTGTGTGTGTTTAGGAGTGTGTGTAGCCTAGGCTATGTGTGTGTGTGTGCAGAGATGTATAGTAACGAAGTAGAACTAGCCTACTTCGTTACTGTACTTAAGTACTAAAAGGCCGTATCTGTACTCTACTGGAGTATTAATTTTTCTCCTACATGTACTTCCACTTTTACTCAAGTACATATTTTCGTTGAGTTAAATACTTTTACTCCGATATTTTTTTATGTGCTGCATCGTTACTTGGTACAATAAACATGTTACGAATCATTCCAAACCCACATTATCACTCCCAGGGTGGTAGATGGCTCTGTCACAGGTTTGATGAAGCTGGCTCATCGTTGACCGAATAAAGCGATCAAGCCATGTTATAAAGGACCGCGCGTGCACCCGTTCTGCCTTTCGCGCTGAACCTATATTGAGGACAGTTGCTTTGTTGGCTTGTTTTGAGATGGAAGAAGCAGAAACACCACCTTCAACTTTGAGTGATCGTGGCGGTGAGGGTGAGGAAGAAGACCACCCCTGGCCCTACTTAGAGACCATGTTTTCACTTGTCGGAGTGAAAGAGAACTCGTATAGAATGAAATGCCTACTCTGCCTCCCGAAGGATTGTGAATTAATGGCCTTCAAAAATTCCCCGTCGAATTTGAAGAAACATATCAAGGTAAGTTACAAAATATTATAATACACAAATGGCACATAAGCTATCAGTAAGCGCTAGCTAGCTACCCGCTGTTCATGACTGCGGTGTTCACTTACGTTAACTAGCTGGCAATCATAAAGGCTGTGTCATGCTGAGTCATGCTGTGTTATTTTATGGCATATAGCCTTGCCTTATATAAATCGTAGACCATGTCTCTTTTCGTGCTGCCTAATAACATGCCCCTTTGTATAATGTAGTTTATAGGGTAGGCCTCGATTGACGATGACATAACGAATGCTAGATTATAAAAGTTGCTGAGGGTAAACGCAGGGCAGTAGGCCTATTAATGGATTTTTCTTCATTGTAATGTAGCATCAAGTGAGTTATCCGTTTGCACTACTACTGTAGGATGCCCTGACATGCCTTAGTGAACGTCAACCTTGAACCTTATGTTCAGTAAATCCACTTGTTGCTATTTGGTTAATGGCTTGTTAGGGCTGTGTTAAGGCTACAGGCATTTTGTGATGTATGTAGTGTAACAGCCTTGGCCAATTTGTGACAGCCTTGGACATTTCTCTTCTGACTTTTTATGAAACCAAAGTGCTGACAACAAACAAACAAACCATCTCAATTAGTCTGCATCTCAAGTAGTCTTCACGCACTCCTCCTGTTTCTCATGAAGTTAGACCTATAGGGTTTTGCAAGTAATGAGTAGAGCAGCAATGAATTATCTTTGGTTATGGGGTTGCTTGTTTTAGTTTTCTAATATAGAATTATAGTGGATAAATCACTTTGATGGAATTCATTTTGCTTTTATCAATAGTGTCACAGCAATTACTACACTCACCTATAATGTTGCTCGTGGTATAATTCTGTGAAGGTAAAACTATTTTTGTCTCTTTTCAGAGCAAGCATGACTGCCACTTGAGTAAATACGAGGAACTCACATCTGCAAAGCGAAAGAAGACTTTGATTCCCTCCCCCTCAAGCAGCCCACATTAATGGGTCACTGGACCACGATGCCCCAGAGATCCATTGACAAGGCAATCATCAAGTATGTTGTCCGAGGACTTCAGCCTTTCAACATTGTAGAGCAAGAAGCTTTCTGTGACTTCGTGTTAGACCTGCCTATAGGCCAAACAGGTCCACAGACGCCTGTTCATTTAAAAACATAGCCAGAGGATGTATTCTTGCTTTAATATAGGCCTACATTTTAGGCGTATTCTCAAATTTAGATTGTGTTAGGGGGGCGGGATTATTAGCCAATTTCAATCGGACAATTTGACCGGAGAGATTTAATTTTCTTTTTTTTTCCGGCCAATGTCTGGTAATTACCAGACAACAGAAACCCTGACACACACACTCACACAAAAAACACACACACACACACAGAAAACACACACGCACACATACACACACACACACACACACACAGACATGTATAAAGTACTAGAGACCAAGACTTGAGTAAAAGTACAAGTACTCTATCAAAAAAATTACTTTTTTTACCACCCCCCCCACACACACACACACAAAATACACCCTCTTAATTACTGCTTTTAATTTTACTCTTTTAAGTTGAGCTGGTTCTTGAGCTTAAGAATTTCATTATTTATAATTAATTTTATAAGTACATGACAATAAAACTACTTGAACTTGAACTTGACACAATCAAGTTCTCTTCTGAAGCAGGCTGAAGCCTCTTCATGTGCAACATTCAGTTACTCTACCAGTCTGGAAGTTTATGTTGGTGACATTATGGTTAAAAATTCACCATGGCCCAAAGTAAAGTAACTAGGACTGAAACTACATAAATTCGTCAAAGTGAATAATTTGTGTCAACTCAACTCACCGCAATGTAGATTTATTAACGCACCTGTGATCTACATCTCCATTTAAACCAAATGTTTTAGAGCGCACGTTGAGAGATGTATCCAGGGCAGGGCTGTACCTACACATAATTGTTGCACGTGCTACAAAAATCATTCTTTGCGATGGATGATTTAGTACCAACGTTACACCGGTCCGATACAGTTTTGCCTATGGCTACTGTGAGACTGAGATGCTTTTTGTTTGTTCGAAGTGCGTGTTTAGGGTGTGAGAGGGGAGTCGATGTGCTTTGATTCCAGCTTGGTAGTTGCAGTCTATGCGAAAAAACATGTGTGTCTATGCAGTCTATGCGAAAAAACACGTGTGTGTGAAGTATCCAAACAATGATAACGCTTTCATTATGGCTGCTTTAGCCACAGACCTTGAGCTACTGTACAGTGGGTTGGGTTCCATTTAGAAGTGTCCACTTCATTCGCGCTTTCCGTGATTATGTGTGAAATGTAATGTATAATGCGTGAAATGTATTACTACTGATATGCAAAACTATTTACTTTTCGCCAAGAGGTGGCAGCTTAAGTCCGCTTGAGACTGTAAGCCATTGGTTCCCAAAAGAGATTTTAATTGGGTCGCCAGCATAGCCTAGTGACCATTTATGTTGTGTAATAGGCCTAGCATAGGGCCTACCTTAATATAGTTTGTTAACAGTCACGGTTTTGTCATAACTCCTCTATGCATTTTTGCATTTAGAATAGCTCTGAAACCGGGGCTTAACACGCCGCAGGGGGGCAATCGCAAAATTAAACAATATTTCTATCGGGTGCCTACCATGGACTGGGTGAACTCAGGGTGAACTCAGCCTGATCTGCCGGCTATTTCTTTTTCGATTTCTTAAAAGATTGAGCTTGGTCTGGCGAAAGCCAGACTAACCATGGACCTCATAGTTGCAAATTGCAAGGGAACATGAATCAGCCTATTATTTGCACGAACAATAACGGACGGTAGCTCTTTAACTTGGCCCGTTAAAATGTGTATGAACAGTCTAGCAACGCATTTCATGAAGGCCCTTTTGGACATGTCAGTTATTTGCACCACTGGGTAAAACTACATTTTGTTTTAGACTACTGGTATTTCATTTGTGCATTGACAATAAAGCTGAAAATCATATATGAACTAGATGACTAAACTTATGCATATGTAGAATAAGAAACATTCACAAAAATCCATGACATGACCTCTCTTCCAGTGTTGTATAAAGTACTAGAAAGCAATACTTGAGTAAAAGTACAAGTATCGTACTAGAAAAAGACTTTGGTAGAAGTGAAAGTTACCTTTTAGAATATTACTTAAGTAAAAGTATCTGATATATACTGTACTTAAGTATCAAAAGTAATTTTCTGATATTTAATGTACTTAAGTATTTGAAGTAAAAGTAAAAAGCAAGCGGTTTTATTTTGAACTTTTATTGTGAACTTTATTTTGGCTTTCTTATAGTAAAGCATAAAGCATATTCAGGGTTCCCATATCTTCTTAATCTCACTCATCAAATCAAAATCACATTCTTTTCTAGGACTTTTCAGGCACAATTCTCTTAAGTTCAAAGAACAAACAGCATATTTTTAGAGCTGACATCAAAGAAAAAAAACAGAAATGTCACTTTTGTATGGTCAGGTAAAAATAAAAAATAAATAACTTATTTCCTTAAAAAAAATAAATGACCTGCTTGTAGGGAGAACAGTTTGGTCATGTGGTATGAGCATTTCTAGGGCTTACTTACTCCCTAGGTCACTATCTCACTCTCTCTCACACACACACACACACACACACAGGCCACCTATATCCAGCAGCTACTAATTATGCCAGTCATTAGTTGAAACTGAAAAGGTGTCTGTTCATCTTCAAAAATAAGCTGGTTTTCAAAGTTGCCAGAATTCAGTGCCCGAGTTTCAGGCCCAAGACCGCCCACGCTTCCATAGTGGTGGAAATTGGATAAATGAAGCAACATTTCAGCTC
>NC_063196.1:22317604-22320104 GCF_017589495.1 Alosa alosa
CTATGTGTTGTGTGTGTTTCACTAATTCACGGATTGGGATAAATGCAGAGACCAAATTTCCCTCACGGGATCAAAAGAGTATATATACATACTTATATACTTATACTTATTAGGCATGTGTAAAGCTGCATGCATTAGGCACGTGTAAAGCTGCATGCATTAGGCACGTGTAAAGCTATTAGGCATGTGTAAAACTGCATGTATAGGTAAACCTGCATGCATTAGGTATGTGTAAAGATGCATGCATTAGGCATGTGTAATACTGAATGCATTAGGCATGTGTAAAGCTATTAGGCATGTGTAAAACTGCATGCATTAGCCATGTGTAAAGCTATTAGGCATGTGTAAAGCTGCATGCATTAGGCATGTGAAAAACTGCATGCATTAAGCATGTGAAAAACTGAATGTATTAGGCATGTGTAAAACTGCATGCATAAACCTGCATGCATTAGGCACGTGTAAAGCTGCATGCATTAGGCATGTGTAAAGCTATTAGGCATGTGTAAAGCTGCATGCATTAGGCATGTGTAAAGCTATTAGGCATGTGTAAAGCTGCATGCATTAGGCATGTGTAAAGCTATTAGGCATGTGTAAAGCTGCATGCGTTACGCATGTGTAAAGCTGTTAGGCATGTGTAAAGCTGCATGCATTAGGCATGTGTAAAGCTATTAGGCATGTGTAAAACTGCATGCATTAGGCACGTGTAAATGCAACCAGAGTGTGTTGGCGCTGTGGTGAACTGGCTACAGCATCCATACCATGTACGGGTCCAAGTGCCCATGGAGACCCATGTTCAAATCCTGATCCCACCTCATCTCTCTCTCTCCCACTTAACTCCTGTCAAACTTCACTGTCCTGTCCAAGTAGAGACAATGAATTCCAGCAGCTGCTTTTGTTATTAGGCTGTAATCTCCCTTTGCTGTAAAAACAGTCTACAACAGGGGTTCCCAACATTTTTCATTAAACAGACCGGACAACAGTTGTCATATTTCTGACGGACCGGTAGCAGGGACGTTGATAGTATTTTGTGAGAGGTAGTGCTGATCATATTACAGGGGGTTCGGGGGTGTCTTCCCTGGGAAAATTTCAAAATTCTGGCTGTTAAATACACCCTTTTAATGCAGTTTGGAAGGGGCATACAAACTTTAACAGAGCAAGCAGGGCCCGTTTTCTGTCTGTCTACCTGCATGATAAGGTTTTCACTTCACTGCTGCTTGACACTACTTTGCATGGAGACATATTTCACATTAACAGTGGAGATGTCAGCAAAACTACAGTATAGCGTTTGGTAAATGGAGATGCAGATCATCTCCCAAATTAATTTCTTTGCACAACAGCCCACATTATGCGCTCACTCCAGCGAGACGAGTGAAATAAATGTAGGCCTATTTTAAATCTTTCATCGGCATTGCCATAGGCTATTTGCTACGATATAAGCTACTGTTAGGCCTACAACAACAGGAAAGCCCTGCAGCGCATAGTGAACACAGCTGGAAGGATTATTGGTGCTTCACTCCCCTCTCTGAAGGACATTTACACCACCCACCTCACCCGCAAGGCGACCAAAATTGTGAGTGATGCAAGTCACCCTGCTCACAATCTGTTTGATCTACTGCCCTCTGGGAAGAGGTACAGAAGCCTGCGCCCCAAGACTACCAGACTCACCAACAGCTTCATACACCAAGCTGTAAGGATGCTGAACTCTCCCTCCTCTCCCTCCACCCTCAGCTACATAACATCCTGGACATTGGACCCACAATGGCCGCCTACACTACTCCACTTGCACACTTGTACACTTTACAACTTGTTGTCCTGAAAACACAACACTTCTGCTGCTCTTACATAACTTGCACCACTATGCCACTTTCTTTCTTACTTAGGTCAAACAGAACTACCCAAGCCTTTTATTGGCCTGACTTTGCACTAGTATTTTATTGACTGTCTATGCACAATTTCAACCAAATTTTGCTGCTCTTATTTTTTTCATTATTATATGTGCCCTCTTATTTACTTATTTACTTACTTTTTTGTTTACTTGAATGTTATGTTTGTCTGTGGACTTAAATTGGTAAAATATGTCTTGTCTTCACCGTGGGATAGTGAGAAACGTAATTTCGATCTCTTTGTATGTCTGGAACATGTGAAGAAATTGACAATAAAGCTGACTTTGACTTTGACTTTAACAAGTCGTGATTTAGGCTATCCAATCACTATGCTGTTTTCATGAACATTGCAGGAATCCACTTCATTCACCTACCCACGAGTGGTTCAGTTTGTCAGTTTCACTTTCGCAAACACGCACACACATTGAATGAGCACTCATAGCCTACCACTTCCACCTAATGTTATGCCTCTACATTTTATGAATTAAGAAGTATTTATTGATCAGGAAAACATTTCGTTTATTTTTCTTTCGATCCGAGGTTCCATAACACCATTCAGTTGTGCCGCAAATTACCTGACAGAAGCATCGGCATGATCTAGCCTAAATTCATGGTAT
>NC_063196.1:22322604-22330104 GCF_017589495.1 Alosa alosa
TTTTGTTAGTTTTCTTATCTGTCTTATCTTCTACTGTCTTATTGTACAGTGGAGTTTAGTTATATGTTTATACTTATACTTATGTTTACCATTTCTGCTGTAAGTGCATGTTGTGTGTTATGTCTGTATGCTACTGAGACCCTTGAATTTCCCCTTGAGGATCAATAAAGTATCTATCTATCTATCTATCTATCTTTTATCTCCATTTCTCTGGCCCATAATGTCAAGTAGCGTAAGTAAGTAACGTAATTAAGTAAGTAGTAAATCTTTATTTATATACACAATATATATATATATATATATATATATATATACAAGGAACAAATGTAGGCCTAATTGTGAAATGTAGCCTACATTATGCCCTGGGCAAAAGTGCCTATCCACGTCGGTGTCAAGTAGGTAATCCAAACTTACTCAAACTATTTCAACGTTGCATGCTTACACAAAATATGTGTAAGTCTCAGACCGAACTGAACAAACTGGTAGCCAGGTATGTAGTGGAGGATATGCTGCCATTTAGACGTGAGAGCGGTGTGTACGTTCAAAGAAAATAGACCATTCATATTTTGATTTTTAGCATCGCGAACGGAACGCTTTAGTTACACGCCTGGTGTAGCCTCCCTGTCAGAGGGAGAGGGTCAGAGGAGGGGTAGCCCTACCGTGTCTGTAGACGTTATCGAACTATATAGACGCCCAATATACTTGAGGAGCAAATAAATATCAAATGTTCCAAAACATCTATTGTGTTATTTGTATCTATCCACTATATAAACATAATATCTACACCCTTCAGAATTATTGACACCTCTGATAAAGTTGACTAAAAAGAGGAATCATCTTTTGGAAATTGATCTTAAGTAAAAAAAATGAGGAAATATCCTACCTTTAAGGACACCAATTTTCTTTGTGAATGAATAATGTATTATAAATAAAGAAATGTTCTTCCTTAAAATACAGGGTCATAAGTTATGGCACCCCAATGTTAAATTTCAATAGAGGCAGGCAGATGTTTATTTTTAAAGGCCAGTTATTTCATGGATCCAGGTTTCCTTGGCCTTTGGAATTAAAATAGCCCCACATCATCACATACCCTTCACCATACCTAGAGATTGGCATGGTTTTATTTCAGTTAGCCTATTAGCTGGTTAGATTTGCATTGAGCTCAATGAGCATCAAATGAGCATGTGCTGCTGAGCTGGGGGAGCCACTGAAGCACATCTTCAATCTAAGTCTACGCCTTGGACAGATTCCTACACTGTGGAAGACATCATGTCTCACCCCTGTCCCCAAAAAGCCACATCCTAGTGAGCTTAATGACTATAGACCTGTCGCTCTAACATCACATGTGATGAAGACAATGGAGCGACTCGTTTTAGGTATGCTCAGACCCCAGGTACGCCATGCATTAGACCCATTACAGTTTGCATACCAGGAGAAAGTGGGCGTGGACGATGCCATCACTTATCTTCTACACAGGACACATTCTCACCTGGACAAGGGGAAAAGTGCTGTGAGAATCATGTTCTTTGATTTCTCAAGTGATTTTAACACCATCCAACCCCTCAGACTGGGAGACAAGCTCTTGCAGATGGGTGTGGACGCTCACCTGGTAACCTGGATCACAGATTACCTGACGGAGCGACCACAGTTAAATCGACTGAAGAACTGTCTCTCTGACACTGTGATCAGCAGCACCGGAGCGCCACAGGGAACTGTGCTCTCTCCAGTCCTGTTCACCTTGTACACATCTGACTTCTGCTACAACACTGAGTCATGCCACATGCAGAAGTTTTCTGACGATACTGCAATTGTGGGGTGTATCAGGAACGGGCAGGAGGAGGAGTATAGGAGCCTGGTGGAGGACGTGCAATGGTGCAAACTCAATCATCTCCAACTCAACACTTCAAAGACCAAGGAGATGGTGGTGGATTTCCGCAGGTCTAAGCCCACTCTGCTACCAGTCTCCATTGATGGGGTCAATGTCGAGGTGATAAGCACCTACAAGTACCTGGGTCTCCACTTGGACAATAAACTGGACTGGTCAGTCAACACTGACACACTCTACAAGAAAGGGCAGAGAAGGCTGCACTTCCTGAGAAGGCTGCGCTCCTTCAATGTGTGCAGCAAGCTCCTCAGGATGTTCTACCAGTCTGCTGTTGCCAGTGTCCTCTTCTATGCAGTGGTATGTTGGGGAGGAAGCACAAAGAAGAAGGATGCGGGGCGACTTGACAGGCTGGTAAGGAAAGCTGGCTCTGTAGTGAGAGCTGAACTGGAGTGCATCACTTCAATATTTGATAAAAGGACCCTGAACAAACTGATCAACATCTTGGACAATGAGTGTCATCCACTCCACAGCACTATTGTTAAGCAGAAGGGCCTGATCAGCTGGAGACTTCGCTCACTGCCTTGCACAACAGACAGACTGAGGAAGTCATTCATCCCCAGGGCCATTGAACTGTTCAATGCATTACTTAAGGGAAGAGGAGAAATAGACTTCTCCGCATAGTCTGTCTAACTCTTCACCACCTCCATGTCTTGAACTGTCTGTCCACTAGCCACTTCACCATTGTCTTCTGCCTCACTGTTTGTGTGCTTTATTAGCACATATGCACAACCCCTCCCTCCATGCCACAGCCGAACTGTGACCACACTTATACCTTTCTTAATATAGTTATTTATATATATATAGATATATAGACTTTATTCTTGCACTGTTGCACTGTTTGACTTACTCATTGCACCATCACCATGACACTCATTCACAAAGAGCACCTTACCTTACCTTATGCACAGAGGACCACAGGCTCAGTCCCTGCTTCAGTCATGGCAAGCGCACCTGATTGATTAATCACCCACTATGTGGATACTGTTTTTTAGAATTGATTTAGATTAAGTTTTATTTAGTATAATTTGTATTTTAGTATATTTAGTATATTCTTTATATTCTACAGTCCTTATTGCTTAGTTGTGTTTTTTTATATTATATACTTTTAATTACTTTTTCTGCTGTTAGTGAATGTGTGTGTGTATGTTGGTATGCTACTGTGACCTTGAATTTCCCCTAGGGATTAATAAAGTATCTATCTATCTATCTATCTATCTATCTATCTATCTATCTATCTATCTAAACCAGCTAATAGGCTAACTGAAATAAAACCATGGCAATCTCTAAGATCAATTTCCAAAAGATGATTTTATATTCCTCTTTTTAGTCAACTTTAGCAGAGGTGCCAATAATTCTGGAGGGTACTGTACATACAGTACATAATAATAATAATAATAATAAGCTTTATTTGTATAGCACCTTTCATACACAGAATGCAGCTCAAAGTGCTTTACATTTGAAGCATGTAACACAATAATAGTCAGTCAGTCATTATCAATCACTTTTCTTTGCTGTTTATGATCTACTCAGCAACATATCAAAAATATAGAAAATGACATGTCATAAGACTGGCAGCCTTAACCCTCTTACCCCCCACAAGCACGCCATATGGCAACTGTGGCAAGGAAAAACTCCCATATTCCAGGAAGAAACCTTGAGCAGAACCTGACTTAATAAGGGGAGCCCATCTGCTTCTGGCTGGCTGCGCCCTCCAATAGTAGCAGATGTAGAATAATCTGAAAAACTCTCCTGCTTGATGTACAGAGGCAGGGTGTTCCATAGTTTGGGGGCATAATGGATAAACACAGCTTCTCCACTTTGTTTGTGGAGCACTTTGGGTACGATTAAAAGATTTGAATTGGATGATCTAAGTTTCCTTTGTGGTTGATAAGATATTAAAAGCTCAGAGATATATGAAGGTGCTATGCCATTCAGAGCTTTGTAAGTAATTAACATAACCTTAAAATCAATTCTATAGGAAATAGGGAGCCAGTGCAGTTCAGCCAACACAGGGGGTGATGTGTTCTCTCTTCTTAGTCTTAGTTAAAAAGTCTAGCCGCAGAGTTCTGTATGAGTGCCAATTTCTTTAGATGTTTTTGGGAAGACCAGTGAAAAGTGCATTGCAGTAGTCTAACCTGCTAGTGATAAAGGCGTGAATTAGTTTTTCTGCATCTTGTTGAGTTAAGAAGGGCCGCACTTTGGCAATGCTGTCTGAGTAACTTTACTGATATGGGGCTTAAAACTTAACTCTGCATCTAGGATAACACCGAGGCTTGTTACTTTTGATTTGACCTGGTGTGCCAAGTTCCCCAGATTACTAAGAATAATATCTCGCTTTTAGTTTTGGTCCAACCAGAAGTACCTCTGTTTTGTCATCATTTAGTTTCAAAAGTTTTTGCTCATCCACTGATTAATGGAGGTTAGGCATGCAGTGAGGGAGCAAAGGCCATCTGGGTTAGTTGGCTCCACAGAGATATACAATTGGGTATCATTCATGAGCTGTGGAAGTTTACATTATGCTGACTTATGACGCTTCCCAATGGAAGCATATATATAGAGAAAATAGCAGGGGACCAAGGCAGCTCCCCTGGCCACACCAAAAAAGGCAAGTCATGTTTTCAGATACATGATCTCCTAGACTGATATAAAAATCTCTGCCAGTAATGTAGGTTTGAAACCAGTTTAGAGCATTATCAGAGAGACCCACCCACTTCTAGCCAAAGTGAATTAGGATGCTATGATCAATGGTGTCAAATGCCGCACTCAAATCCAGAAGAATAAGGATTGAGACTTTGTTTGAGTCGGTAGCTAGTCTGAGATCATTGACTATTTTACTAGAGCCGTTTCTGTGCTGTGATTTGATCTAAAACCTGATTGGAATTTTTCAAGGATACTGTTTTTCGTTGAGGAAGGTATTTAACTGATTACAAACAACTTTTTCAAGTACTTTGCTCAAAAACGATAGATTTGATATAGGCCTGTAGTTGCTCAGATTGGTATGGTCAAGATTTGACTTTTTAAGTAAAGGTTTCACAACAGCGGTTTTAAAAGCAGTTGGAAATATACCTGTTTCTAATGAGGTATTTATTACCTTGAGAAAAAAGGGAGCTAAGCTATCATATACTTTTTTGAGGAATGTAGTAGGGATTGGATCTAAAACACATGTACATGGCATTTGATTGGAGGCTAGTCTCACTTAAAGGTGCCATGTGTAGGAATTGAGATAAAAATATCCAAAAAATGAGCTACACGCATGAGAAAAGAATGAGAAAAAAATAAGGGCGATGATGTCATTAAAAAAATTGACAAGGTATAGTGCTGCAGAGATATCAACCTGAATTAGCAGGCTAAATTACTAGCCACAGCGCGACAGGTGTCATAATACCAGTTTCGGCCATGCGGGCAACATAACCGCCAGCCAAACTGCAATACGCGTGTCTCGGTTGTTAGTCTAGGGTAGACCAACTCACTTTATGGAGGTACTGCCCCCATCTTTTATGGAATGTGGAGTATGAATTGATTTTTTGGCGGACATTACACATGGCACCTTTAAAACATTAAAATAGTTTAGATTTGTGTGCATTTTTTCTGTTAATAATGTTTTGTATTAAGTGTCCATTACATTATAATATTCAGATTTATATTGAACATGCACATGTATTTCCGTTAAAAAGGGGTGGAGGTGGGGTCACATTTGAGCATTTAAAAATTAACTTGAAAGTAACGCATTAGTTACTTTCTGAAGTAACTAGTTACTTTTATAATTTGAGTAAGTAATTTAATTACTTTTTGGAAGAAGTAACTTGTAACTGTAACTAATTACTTTTTTAAAGTAACTTGCCCAACACTACACATACACATACACATACACACACATACACATACACATACACATACACATACACTTACACATACACACACACACACACATACACACACACACACACACACACACACACACACACACACACACACATACGCATACACACATACATATACACATACACATACAGACACGTGCAGTGTAAGCACAAAATGTGCATATATAGAAATCTCAAAAGAAATAATAAAATAACTGTTTCGGCGTCATTCATAATGTGATATACTACCTGTTATCAAGGTCATCATTAATTGACATGTAATATATGGTTATGTAATATATTACATAAGCATATATACATGTAAATTTATGATGACCAGGCATGGCAAAACCAGGCTCAAGTCGCAGAAGTCCTAAAGAAGCAATTCCATGTTTCAGATAACAGCATTGGTTGCTTTAAAAGTGTATATTTTGTCTTTGAAAATGGTTAAGTTTCAGGAAGTAAACCAGCGTTTGAATTGGGTGTGACTATTAGTGCTCTTTTGTTCTGTTGGCCAATCAGCTGTATGCTAGAAGTAACCTCATGGCTACTTACTGAACCAGCATGCTGTTTGTTTACAATTGGAATGGAGATGGACAAAGCACAATGGATTGCAGATGAGCTACATCTGATGATGAAGGCGACTGCATTACATTGGAGAACATCCCTAATCTAGAGCATTTGACAGGGATAAAGTTTGTGTGTTAGAAACTTTATCCATTGCTACTAGCTAACATAGGCCTACTGTCGTTAGCTATTGGCACCATAGGCTACTAGCCAAAACCCATTAGGCCTACAGATCGTTTCGGTGTGCAATTAATTTGAATAATGCAAGAATGTCTTGTTTTGACTGATGGCAGGGTTCCTTGCATCGTGTGTGCATTCAAATTAACAGGGTTTGCAAACGTGATCTCATGTTTGTTTAGTTCGCGTTTTAGACTATTTTATCCATTTCTAAACCTGCTAAATCCATTGCCAACCTGGTGCCTTGCACTGGGTGTTAATTCAAAATAACATGGTTTGCAAACGTGATCTCATGTTTGTTTTAGACTACTTTATCCATTGCTACTAGCTGGTTCTGTAACCCATTACAGATAGTTTTGATGGGTCATTAGCATCATATGATGCACTGCAGGCTGACAGGGGGGATGGTTGATCTTAATGTCATGTAAATGAGGACCATTGTGTTTCCCTCCCATGGATTGAGGGAGAAAGTAGTCAAATTGAAAAGCCTGATTTCTCAGCTTGCAGCTTTGAGATGTGTATACTTTAAAATGGCTACAACTTATTCAAATATTATCAGATCTCCATGAGTGAGACATCATTGGATAGCTTTGAAACTACTCTTTCAGAATCTGTAAATAACTCAAAATGTCTCTAGGGAGACATGTGCCTGGTTTTGCCATGCCTGGTCACATATGTTTAACCTGGTCATTATTTGACGTGTATGGTTATGTAATGTATGGTTAACCTGGTCATCATTAATTGACATGTTATATATGGTTATGTAATGTATGGTTAACCAGGTCATCATTAATTGACATGTAATATATGGTTATGTAATGTGGTTAACCTGATCATCATTAATTGACATGTAATATATATGGTTATGTAATGTATGGATAACCTGGTCATCATTAATTGACATGTAATATATGGTTATGTAATGTATGGATAACCTGGTCATCAGTTAGGAACAAGTAATAACCTGCTGGTACTCTGGTCACACATCTGTTGCCACCCGTTTTCGTCCAC
>NC_063196.1:22340104-22357604 GCF_017589495.1 Alosa alosa
TACAAGAGCAAGGGCTGCAAGGTGAGACGGGATAGGGTGGTGTGTGTGTGTGTGTGTGTGTGTGTGTGTGTGTGTGTGTGTGTGTGTGTGTGTGTGTGTGTGTGTGTGTGTGTGTGTGTGTGTCTGTGTATGTGTGTATGACAAGAGCAAGGGCTGCAAGGTGAGACGGGATGGGGTTGTGTGTGTGTGTGTGTGTGTGTGTGTGTGTGTGTGTGTGTGTGTGTATGTACCGTATATTTATTTTGTTTAAGGGGGGGGCATCATTCTCTCAATTGAATTCAATTTAGGGCAGCCGTGGCCTACTGGTTAGCACTTCGGACCTGTAACCGTTCGAACCCCGACCAGTAGGCACGGCTGAAGTGCCCTTGAACAAGGCCCCTAACCCCTCACTGCTCCCCGAGCGCCGCTGTTGATGCAGGCAGCTCACTGCGCCAGGATTAGTGTGTGCTTCACCTCACTGTGTGTGCAGTGTGTGTTTCACTAATTCACGGATTGGGATAAATGCAGAGACCAAATTTCCCTCACGGGATCAAAAGAGTGTATATACTATACTATACTTAATTCAATTCAGAATGCTTTATTGGCATGACAAACTCACTCATATTGCCAAAGCAGTTATACTATACATCTGAACACACACATACATACAAATGCCAGTAGATGAATAAAATGAATAGGTAAAAGTAAAATAAAATGCAGTGTATGATGGTGTGTGTGTGCTTGTGTGCATATGTGTGTGTGTATGTGTTTATATTCATATAGGTCACTCATTGTCTCTCAGATTGTGGCATGTTGATACATATTGGGCAGCAAGATATCTTCTTCTCCTAGTAGTATCTTTAATTTTGATGTTTAATGAACTTCATTAAAATTAGGATTGAAGGATGTACATTGTATAGGTAGGAGGAAGTGCATCTCTGTATCGACCTCACTCTGTATCGACCTCTTGTTTTGGTTCTCTCTCAATATTGCTCTCTGTGTCACTCACTTTCTTTCAATCACTCTCTTCTTTCTCTCTATCACTTTCTTTGACGCTATCAAAGTCTTTCCATCTTTCTGTCTCTTTCTCTATCAGGCTGTCTCAATCCCTCTCTTTTTGTCTCTTTCTCTATCAGGCTGTCTCTATCCCTCTATCTCTCTTTTTGTCTCTCTCTATTAGGCTGTCTCTATCCCCCCTCTCTCTCTCTCTTCCTCTATCAGGCTGTCTCTATCCCTCTCTCTCTCTGTTTCTTTCCCTATCAGGCTGTCTCTATCCCTCTCTCTCTCTCTTTCTGTCTCTTTCTCTCTCAGGCTGTCTCTATCCCCCCATCTCTCTCTCTTCCTCTGTGGAGTTCTATTTTAGGGTTGTTTTCTCTCTCGTGTGGGTTTTTCTGTGTCATTCCCCCAGGATCTTTGGGTTGTGGTGTGTGGTTTGTGTGACCTGTGTGTGTGTGTGTGTGTGTGTGTGTGTGTGTGTGTGTGTGTGTGTGTGTGTGTGTGTGTGTGTGTGTGTGTGTGTGTGTGTGTGTGTGTGTGTGTGTGTGTGTGTGTGTGACTGAACATATTTACCAGATCCCTTCAGGGACTTGCCAGTTTTTTTTGTTACCACAGCCACAGGTTTAGGTGGTTTGAATAGTGCATGAGTGTATGAGTGTTATGCTGTTTAGGCACATTTGAGATAGACAGAGTGTGTGTGTGTGTATATGCATGACATCTCTAAGCATGTGTTGGCGAGCTGTGCTGGATTAACACTCAGTGAGTCACTGGTGTGGGTGTGAGTGTGTGTATGTGTATGTGTGTGTGTGTGTGTGTGTGTTGCTTTTTCGAGGGTAATAAGGGAATGACGGTACAACAGCATGTAACAGGTTGTGTGTGTGTTTGTGTGTGTGTGTGTGTGTGTGTGTGTGTGTGTCGTGTGTGTGTGTGTGTGTGTGTGTGTGTGTGTGTGTGTGTGTGTGTGTGTGTGTGTGTGTGTGTGTGTGTGTGCAGGGCCGGCGGAAGGTACTCCTGCGCCCTGGGCAAAATAGGAATATGTCGCCCTCATGTTCATTGACTGCGTGCCACTTTCGACTGTGTGCTACCTTCCCAAAAGCCCCTGGCTGCAGCGTGCAGATCGGGGCTGGTTTCAATGTGGGGGAACTCAACGTTGCTACTTTCCAGTGTTACTGGACCGCAAGGAGAAAAAAAATGATGCGGGATTATTGCGATTGCGAGGCCTCACTGATAAAAGGGTAGCCTACAATTAAGCAATTAGGCTTTTCATGTAACATAAACATATTATTATTACAGGCTATTATACAGAAATTGGACTACCTATTTAATATGATGCCGTCTGTTAGGTGTGCATTTAAACGTGACATTAGGAACGCACTTCGAGTGTCGCTGTCTCATCACCCCGCGATAGGACCATCTTATTGCAGGGAAACAAGCTCATTGCTCCCCTGATTCGGTGACATGGTGAGATTCAGATTTTACCTTATTACATTGTCGTCCCTCTGCTACGTTCCACTGCTAGCAACCTGACGATTCAGACTGAATCTGACCCAGACTGACAGACCCATACGCGGGAGAAAGGTTTTTCAAACTGTGCACTTTTCTTTCACAGCACTATGCTTTGAACGTTTTGTTCATAGGGCAGCCGTGGCCCACTGGTTAGCACTCTGGACTTGTAACCGGAGGGTTGCCGGTTCGAGCCCCGACCAGTGGGCTGCAGCTGAAGTGCCCTTGAGCAAGGCACCTAACCCCTCACTGCTCCCCGAGCGCCGCCGTTGTAGCAGGCAGCTCACTGCGCCGGGATTAGTGTGTGCTTCACTTCACTGTGTGCTGTTTGTGTTTCACTAATTCACCGATTGGGTTAAATGCAGAGACCAAATTTCCCTCACAGGATCAAAAAAGTATATATACTTATATACTTATACTTCATGACTGTTATTTAACCGATATCACTGAAAACAAATTACTTGCTGCTCCCGCATTTAAACCGTCTATGTAATTATTTGACAATCAGTGTGTTTTCAATGTTGTAGCCTATAGACTCTTTCAACAATAAAAACAAAAACAATGCTTGAACGTTCTATTTGGTTCCCAATCTATTTCCTCTGCATTAAGATAACATATGGAATGTTAAAACGGAAGCCTAGTGGGGCCAACTATGATGCTGATAATGGAACTCTCTTGAAAGGGTCTATAGGTCGCCACCAGAGAGGGTTAAAGCGGAGCGAGAGGCGCAAATGTTCTACAATTTCCGTGTTCAATTATTGCAAGGGGGAGGGGGGGAAATCCCCCTTTATGCAGACCAGAGTAAGCCCTTGCTGCACTAATGTCAATGGAGACTTGTGGAATTTTACCAATAAATTGGTCATTATGTCTTTCTGGATTTGTTGAGGGTTTATTGGAAAATTGTGTCATAATCTGTAAGTGTTTGGGATCATTTCAAGCCTAATAGTGTAATTTTTTAGTGTTCGGATTTGTAATAAAATAACTTAATATCAGACCACGCTGCTGCCAGTTACTGTCCGGTTGTTAGCATGCTAGCTAGCCTCTTAGCTAAGGTAACATTTTTAAACAGAGAAGTGTAACTTCTTTAAAATGACAACTAGCTGAATAACATTACTGACATTAGTTAAAGTGGATAGTTTATACTCAAGTGATTTTGCAACAGTATATTAAGTTTAAGCTAAGTCCTTCAACTACTAGTCACTTGTTAGCGCATAGCTGTATTGCCATAGCTACTCCCATCCTCTTGTATAGCGTTTTAAGCTAGCGTTAGCTAGCTAGCTAGCTCGGTTCACATGACTAAATAAATTATTCATTTCATGTCTTAAATATTCATTGGTATCATACGTGATTCATGATTCATTGGTATCATACATGATTATACACAATAATACTGTGAATACTGTAGTTTGGCACCCAGGGCAATTGCCCAGAATGCCCATGCCTTCCGCCGGCCCTGTGTGTGTGTGTGAGGAGATGTGAGAGAACGATAGAATTTTGGAGACAGTTGTGGTCTAAAGGGCGAGGTTGCATAACGTAGGTGTGTGTGTGTGTGTGTGTGTGTGTGCGTGGGCAGCCCAGTGTCTGAACACATGCCCCCCTGTTCACCAGCTTATGCAATAATGCTAGAGGTTACCATGGCATCTGTCATCTGTGGGCTACCTCATCACGGCATTAAAACCCTTGACCTTTTAGTCATGCTCACACTCGTCAAAAGGAGATACATTGGACCTGCCACTGGCTTTGGTTTCAAGGAAATGGAGGTGTGTGTGTGTGTATGTGTGTGTGTGTGTGTGTGTGTGTGTGTGTGATGACTGTCAGGTTAGTTCATGGAAAAACTGGGCACTTACTAGAAAGTAAGAGACTGGCCCCGGGTGTGTTTTCCTGCTGAAGGAATAGCACACACACACACACACACACACACACATGCGCACACACACACACACACACACACACACACACACACACACACAGACACATGTGCACACACACGCACACACATGCACACGCATGCACGCGCACACACACACAAACACACACACTGAAGCCTTAAAACCAGTTAACACACTCATGGTTAGCCATTAATGTTTGTGCTCAGAAATGACTCACTACCGGTTAATGTCCCCATTTGTCATCTCCAAGCTTCGAGTGTGTGTGTGTGTGTGTGTGTGTGTGTGTGTGATGATGATGATGATGATGAGAGCTGTGGTGTGTGCCTGCTTTACATAACCTACTTTCCATCTTTGAAGAACAGTATGCTTGCTCATGATTGGCCATTGTACCCTCAGGTGAGTGGATGTGGACATTGTTTTATTTGTGTGTTTGTGTGTGTGTGTGTGTGTGTGTGTGTGTGTGAGAGAGAGAGATTGGCCATTGCACCCTCAAGTGAGTGGATGTGGACATTGTTTTCTTTGTGTGTGTGTGTGTCTGTGTGTGTCTGTGTGTGTGTGTGTGTGTGTGTGTGATTGGCCATTGCACCCTCAGGTGAGTGGATGTGGACATTGTTTTCTTTGTGTATGTGTGTGTATGTGTGTGTATATGTATATGTGTGTGCTTGTGTGTGTGTGTGTGTTAGAGATGCGCGGATGGGCTATTATTTCAACCGTAACTGCATAGCAAAACTTATCATCCATCCGCACCAACGTTTTTTGACCAATTTTCAAAACCGCACCCGCCCGCCATCCGCTGGTTGTTTTAAAGTATATGGGTGATGATGCGCTGCTGACGTGAGGCTAGAAAGCTCTTGCCTGTTCTAGAAAGACTGATCCAATGCAGCAAATATATTAAAAGGCTAAAGTAGCCTATCCCCAGAATATCAGCAGCAAACTCGGTCTCTGTCTCGCAAAACAGTCTCCAAATAAAACGCACATCGGCCTGTAACCTACAATTTTATAATTTTAATAAAAAACGCAATTTGGCACATAATTTCAACATGCTGCTATTTAGCCTACTAATTAATGCCTATTGTTCTTTATTTTTTGCAAAAAGAAAGAAATCCTTAATAAAATAACAAGTCATTCACATTATAGGCTACTTTACACACTGTCATGTCAGGGTGACACTATGACAAGCCTGCTCTGAAGACTCCCATTCATTTTGACTACATGGGAAGAGAGCGCGTCTTTTTCAGACTGACAGCGCAATTCATTTTATACCAGCAGGCCGATTGGACAAACTATGGCGCTTCGATATTAAAGAAACGCCGACTCTATTCATTCCGAAAGTCCACCGCACAACAGTGCAACGTGCATGCTCACATTTTTAGTAACAACCGCCAAACTTGCTTGCTTGCCTTACACATCTAAGTTTTCCGACTATTTGTCTTACCTTCTTTTTTAACTCTTACGTTCTGAACATCTTGCACTGCCATTGCCCAATGTCATTTCTGAGTCATATCACTCCATAATCTGTCTCTCTTTTAAATGCCTATTACCTGAATGGTAGGCTACAATGACTATGTGTTTTATATATGATATCGAAACAAAATAACCCAGGCAGTCTCATCTACGAGATGTTTAGGCCTCCTCCAATACTGGCAGCTGGGCTCATAGGTTGCAGATTTGCTTAGTAGCCTACCAAGGCTCTGCAACGAGACGCGACATGGGAGATGAATCATCGGTCAACTTGCACTGTAGACCTAGCCTATTCTACTTTCTTATTGCACACTGGAGAGGAACAAATGCTGGTAGGCTACGATAGGCTACTTAATTACACTTTTTGTTACCTTTAGTGTGTGTGTGTGTGTGTGTGTGCGTGAGAGGGGTTGCTCAGTGAAACATCGGAATACACCAACTCCGCAACACCATCTCTGATAGTAGCCTGCCTAAACAAAGCAGCATGCATAGAAGCAACTAGGCTAAATTACTGCCTGAGGAAAATTTGACTATTTCAAAGTGTGCTTGTTTTTTTTTTCGGATGTAGGTAACACAATTTAACAATGTATAGACTATATTTTTTTCATTTGATTGGTTCAACCGCCACCCGCCCGAATTTAATTAAAATATTATATTTCTTCATGTCATCCACCCGATCCGCAGTTTAACCGCGGAGTCCGCGGCTGTAACCGCGAACCGCGCATCTCTAGTGTGTGTGTGTGTGTGTGTGTGTGTGTGTGTGTGTGTGTGTGTATATGTTGGGTGTGCTTGTGTGTGTATATGTATATGTGTGTGCTTGTGTGTGTGTGTGTGGACTTCATTCTTTCTCAGCCTTCAGCCCTGTAGTTGTGAAACAGACACATAGAGACCTGTTAGTCATACGAGGCCCAGAAATGTGTGTGTGTGTGTGTGTGTGTGTGTGTGTGTGTGTGTGTGTGTGTGTGTGTGTGTGTGTGTTTGTTGTACATATTTGCAGTTATGTCACACCTGTTTTTAGTATCGATACCTTCAGGGCTCCACTGCAATTTAATGAAAACAGCCAAAATGGACCCTACATAACCACACACACACACACACACACACACACACACACACTCACACATAAAACATTGAACTCATTCTATCACCCCCCGTTTAATTCATTAGTGGGTGAAATCATCACACACACACACACACACAGAGAGAGAGAGAGAGGGCCTGCCACACGGAGACGCTTTTTAGGTTAAACACAGAGGTTTTGCTTCGTCTTGGCCGAGCGTCCAAACGAATCCTGTAAACGCACTGCCCGAAACCCCACTTTTTTAAAACCTGGTCCCAGAGTGGGAAAATCTGAAACCGTAGCCCTTTTGAATTCGTTTAGACAGCGAAACCGCACATCCTGCTTGCGTATCGATGATGTCATCGCCTCACACCTCAGCTGCCCTGGACTTGCACTTATAGTATTGCCTAACTATACTAGTTTTCATACATGACATTACCTACGATTACACTCCGTAAGATAAATATCACAACTGGTGCTGTGCAGCGCCGATAGCTTATGACTTGGTGGACTGAACACTGTTTTTCCGGTGTTTTTATGCATTCTAGCTACTGTCAGTGACGCTGAGAGAACTTAAGTTATTAGGAAAGTCGCGGTGTAAGTTTAGGCTACATTAATTTGTCGCGTAGTGCCAGTGTCATTCATTTATTTTACATGTCTTACAACATATATACATGCATTCACAGTCGAAAGTGAAATCAGATATAAGCATACAAAGGCGGCTTAGAACTCACATTAAGCCGATGGTAGCACACTGAATGCGAATCGCCGATTTGATGCAGGCAAAAGTATTGACTGTTACTAACGAAGGTTTTATAGCAATATTATAAATGTGGCGACAGAATAGCCTAGAACTTGGGTAAGCCTTTGCGTTTAGTAGCCTATTTCGCGGTGATAGCCAAAACTAATGTGAATCACGGACTATCCTACAACCAAAGAAAGTAAAGGTGATTAGTAGGCCTACCTCGTTAGCCAAATAAAGGACGGACTGCACCCTTCACAAACTGTAAAATAAAGTTTATTAGTTTTACAGTTGACTACAGTTGACAGTTCACCATCAGTCCACACAAACAATTCTGGTTTCCTTGCACTAGCCATTTCATTAGTAGCCTATTCTGTCTGTTTGTAAAGCGCCAAGTTTTGGTCAATTTCTGTAAAGAAACAGTGCCACCTATAGGCCTGGGGTATGAAGTAACGTGTTGAGTCGTGTTGAGATGGATCCGTTTGGACGCAAATATTCTTGATGCGGTTCCAGGGAAGACGGAGGAAAAAAAGATCGGTTTGGTACGTGTGGACTAGGCCAGAGAGAGAGACTTGGCCTCAGGTAAAACAATACTGAGTACATAATGAAACCTCTGCTCTGTTCCCTGCAGTAATCCCCACAGCATGTCTCCATGCTAGATCAGCATTGAGGGTGTTTAACATTTCTATGCATATATGTGTGTGTGTGTGTGTGTGTGAGAGTAAGCTCTGGATTTTATAGTAGGTAGAGACGTTGACATGCTGGAATACTGCACAGCAGGCAGACACTGCTTTTCATGGTTCTCCGACTAGACTCATTGTTATCAGTGCTCTTCAGAACTGCATTCAGAATTTTCAGGGCATCGCTGGTATCAACAAAGAGGATTCCTCTAGCTTTGATCTCATTGTCAGGGTGAATAGAATGACATGGCATATTATGGGATGGGATAATGGATGACACGGCGTTGGGGTAGCGGAAGTTAATGCACGCTCAAGGTGATAATGGGGCCGCTACAAGAAGAGGATAATAATAATAATAATAATAATAATAATAATAATAATAATAATAATAATAAAAGCTAAAAGAAATCTCAAAACTCAAACATTAGAATGTTGATATATTTACATGCTCTGTTTTCCATTGTTACTGTGGAATTGCATTGCTGTTTTTGTGTTGGAAAGATTAGTATTCTTTTTTAGTGCAGACAGAAACAGCCTATTTCTCCACCATGGCAATCCTCCTGACTGCGTTCCACATGACAGCAAAATCACGACCGTGGCTGTCTCAGCCCGGGGGCCGTTCGGAGGTGGACAGGAGCGACAGATCGGCTCTGGGGAAAGAAGCAGAGCGATAGAACAGCTGAGACGATAGGATTGCATAAACTCCAAGCTGCACGGCACAGTGCGGCCAGTGGGCGATCCAGTCCTGGCTTCAGTTACATGTCCTGTAAGACACATACCTGACTGCATTCACGGTCATTAATGTGGCAGATACTTTCACAAATCAGCTCACGGCGCAGCACAGATACACACTCTGGTCAGTGTGTGTGTGTGCACCTCATTTATGTTGGTTGGTAATAAGAGCCTCTACAAGTGTTCTTCTGCAAGTTAGATTTAATTATCCAGTTCTACCTTCAAGTTCTGTGTTATTTAGGTGGAGGAGGGGGAAGAGGAGGAGAAATAGGAGGTGGAGGAGGAGGAGGAAGAGGAGGGGGAGCAGGAGGGGAAGAGGAGGAGGAGGAGGAGGAAGAGGGGGAAGAGGAGGTGGAGGAGGGGAGGAGGAGGAGGAGGGGGAAGAGGAGGTGGAGGAGGGGAGGAGGTGGAGGAGGGGGAAGAGGAGAAGGGGAGGGATGGAAGGGTCACAGGGTGAGAGCTGCAGTTTGATCTCACAGAGAGATAAGGTGACCTTATGCCACGTATTTAAAAGCCAACACACACACACACACACACACACACACACACACACACACATACAAACACAACCTATAACAAGGCCCCATGCTGACCAGCTGCATGACCAGCTGTGACAATGTGATTTTAATGCTGGGTTTTATGAGGGAATCAGTCAGAAATGTCTGAAGGAAACTGGTTTGATCAGCTCTTAAGGTGTGTGTGTGTGGTTAGAAATGTGGTTAGAGATGAGTCATCGTGCATTGAGCTCAGAGTGCATTGAGTCCCCGTGATCAGGGTTAATCTCTCTCTCTCTCTCTCTCTCTCTCTCTCTCTCTCTCTCTCTCTGTCTCTCTCTCTCTCTCACTGTGTCCTTTCTTTCATAATCATTTATAAGGCCATATTGCTATGCAGATTGCATACACGTACTCTGCAAGAAAACGAAGTCCATCTTCCTGCACTGATTCCCAGTAACAGTAACAGCTCCCTCCCACACCTCCACTGTCTTCCCAGGTGACTTGGCACTGCCATGCTAGCTGCCAGCTACTGTTGAAGGAGAATGTCCTTATGCCCCCAGCAGTACCCTGGCATGGTGCCCAGCCCAGCCCAGCCACTTTAGCTCACTGTGTTGGATGTTCTATTAGCTACAGTAAGGTCGTGACCTTCACCCACTTCTGTATTTTTAGTTGTGCAGCCTCTGCAGTAAGACTTTCGCTGTCGTGGAGTTTGGACCTTTCTTGTGCAGCCGCAAATCTGCAATGCTTTCGGAGGGTGTGTGTGTGTGTGTGTGTGTGTGTGTGTGTGTGTGTGTGTGTGTGTGTGTGCATCCAGTATCAGTTTGTCTTTATGTAACCGCTTACAGCACTGGACGTAAAGCACTACCTTGTGGACTTCATGCAATGCATTTTGGGGTGGGGAGCAGCTACCTGAGGATAAACGCACACAGTGTGTCAGGACACCTTCTCTTGTGTGTGTGTGTGTGTGTGTGTGTGTGTGTGTGTGTGTCAGGACACCTACTCTTGTGTGTGTGTGTGCGTGTCTGTGTGTGTGCATGTCTGTGTGTGTGTGTGTGTGTGTGTGTGTGTGTGTGTCAGGACATCTACTCTTGAATGTTGCTGAATAAAATGACAACTTCAAGGTCATAAACAGTTAGGCACATGTGTGTTGTCACAGTCTCCCCCATGAAAGACTTGTGTTCTGCACTTATCAAACACCAAATATACACTGGTTATTGTGCAATCAGTTTGTCAGTGTGTGTGTGTGTGTGTGTGTGTGTGTGTGTGTGTGTGTTCAGGAAAGAGAATAGGGATGTATTGTGGGTAAAGCAGCTGACTACCCCCCTGAATGCATGAAGCTTCATACACCAGGCTGTTAGGATCCTGAACTCTCTCCCCCCTCCACCCTCAGCTACATAACATCCTGGACTTTTAGACCCACAATGGCTGCCTTGCACTACTCCAATTTGCACTACCCACTTGCACTACTCCACTTGCACTACTCCACTTGCACTACTCCACTTGCAACTACTCCACTTGCACTACTCCACTTGCACTACTCCACTTGCAACTACTCCACTTGCACTACTCCACTTGCACTAGCACTACTCCACTTGCACTACTCCACTTGCACTACTCCACTTGCACTACTCCACTTGCACTACTCCACTTGCACTACTCCACTTGCAACTTGTTGTTGTTGTTGTCCTGTTGTCCTGAACACTTCTGAACACACTTCTGCTGCTCTTACATAACTTGCACCACTATGCCACTTGCATACTTAGGTCAAACAAAACTACCTCAGCCATTTATTGGCCTGACTTTTGCACTATTATATTGACTGTCTACTGTATGCACAATTGCACAATTTCTACCAAATTTTGCTGCTCTTATTTCTTCATTGTATGTGCCTTCTTATTTTTACTTTTTATATTGTTTACTTGAATGTTATGTTTGTCTGTGGACCTAATTGGTAAAATATGTCTTGTCTCCACCGTGGGATAGTTGGAAACGCAATTTCGATCTCTTTGTATGTCTTGACATGTGAAGAAATTGACAATAAAGCAGACTTTGAACTTTGAATATGGATCATTCCCCCACAGTGCTGGGTCACTGGGAACCCCTGTCACTGTTGCATGTGTTTGATGAGAAGACTTATTTGTTGTAGCCTCGGCGTACCGAGGTATGTATGTACCGTATGTCCCCTGGCGTGTAATATGGATGTACCGTATGTCACCTGGCGTGGATCAGTTGTATAGCTTGAACACACAACGGCATTAAGCCTCCCGAGAAAGCAGGGCACGTAATCTGAACTGTATAGCGATCCTAGGACTAGTGAGATGGTGCTGTCTGTTAACCTGACCCTAGCCAGATGAATTTCGCTCCGCCTAGGGGACTTAACTACAATCCTGGCACTGTGTGTGTGTGTGTGTGTGTGTATGTGTGTGCGTGTGCGTGTCTGTGTGTGTGAGTGTGTTTATGTTTTTGTGTTTATTTCAGTGTGTATATTTGTATACAGTATGTGTGTGTTTGTTTGTGAAGAAAAGCAATCCAAGACACCCCAAATATATATACATTGTATAAACGGATTTGTGTGTGTGTGTGTGTGTGTGTTTTGTGTGTGTGGAGAGGCTCTGTCTTGTGATTTTCCCCTGTGATTCTTGCTGAGGCTTGTGTGTGTGTGTGTGTGTGTGTGTGTGTGGAGAAACTCTATCCAGTGATTTTCCCTTGGATTCTTGCCGGGGGGTGTGTGTGTGTGTGTGTGTGTGTGTGTGTGTGTGTGGAAAGAATTCATCCTGTGATTCTGGCCAGGGGGAGTGTGTGCCTGACACGTTACACTCGCGTGCGGTTTTTCAGCCGAGCAGCACCACAGAGCTTCAGCCACATAGAGCCAGTGAGCTCACACACACACACACACACACACACACACACACACACACACACACACATGGGGCCAAGCAGCACCACAGCGCTTCAGCCACATAGAGCCAGTGAGCTCACACACACACACACACACACACACACACACACATGGGGCCAAGCAGCACCACAGCGCTTCAGCCACAAAGAGCCAGTGAGCTCACACACACACACACACACACACACACATGGGGCCAAGCAGCACCACAGAGCTTCAGCCACATAGAGCCAGTGAGCTCACACACACACACACACACACACACACACACACACACACACACACACACACACACACATGGGGCCAAGCAGCACCACAGCGCTTCAGCACCACAGAGCTTGAATTTCCCCTGGGGATCAATAAAGTATCTATCTATCTATCTAGAGCCTCAAGAGATTCACGGAAAGGTCTGTCCTCAGAATCGGCTTAGGATGGCCAAAGCTGCCGGCCTGATGAAAAACCCAAACTTATTACAGCTGTCCCTGGACACACACACACACACACACACACACACACACACACACACACACACACACACACACACTCATACACGTGCTTGAACATCACATGAGATACTTATATAATATAATACAATATAATATAAATATAAACAAATAGCCATAAACATGAGAATTAATCTGCTTAGAAAGAAAGCAAGAAAGAAAGTATAATTATTATTTAATCAGTTCATCATTTTATTTCTTTATAAAGATGAGCAGAGAAGGAAGGCGGTGGGGCTGATGAGATGCAGCTTTCACATCAACAAGAACTTCAGAAAAAGCAGAAACAGCAGTTGCTCTTGTGTATATGGGCCCTTGGAGTGTGTGTGTGTGTGGCCCCTTGGAGTGTGTATTGGGGTCTTGGAGTGTGCGTGTGTATTTATACTGGTCGTGGTCTTGCATTAGAGAAATCAAATTAGCCACTGAGTCACACAATGTCTTGTCCAGACTGTCATTTGGGAAGCAAAAAAGAGAAAGAGACAGAGAGAGAGAGAGAGAGAGAGAGAGAGAAAGAGAGAGAAAAGGGAAAGTGTTGCTAACAAGGACATGAGTTAGTCAAGTGTTATCATACAACAGCTACCAAGATAACACTTCAGCTCTCAAGAGAATGAGATAGAGAGAAGAGAAGAGAAGAGGAGAGGAAAAGAGAAGAGAGGAGAGGACAGGAGGAGGAGAGGAAGAGGAGACTTGAGTGTGTGTGTGCATATGTGTGGATGTGTGTGTAGAGCTAGACACTGTCTCTTCAGGAGCATTTGAAAGAGGAGCAGCTCCTTCCATAAGCCTCCATGGCAGTTGGAGCATCAGGCCCATCTCAGACACATTTACCCCAGGCCCGCACCACCAGGCCCGCACCACCAGGCCCGCACCACCAGGCCCGCACTCACTACTCACACCTACTCACTGACTGCCCTACAAACCTGAGAGCTAAGGACAGACTTATGTAACCATAAATCACACAGTTGACAAGAGGGCACCTGTGTGTGTGTGTGTGTGTGTGTGTGTGTGTGTGTGTGTGTGTGTGTGTGTGTGTGTGTGTGTGTGTGTGTGTATGTATAAGAGAGAGCATATAGTATCAGATTAGGGGACACACACACACACATCTACACTCTATCACACTCTCTTCTCTCTCGCCATCTGTCTCTCTCATACACACACACACACACACACACACACACACACACACACACACACACACACACACACACACACACACACACACACACACACACACATGATTCTTGTGTTATATGAACTTTGATATTCCAACTGGCTTCTCATATGACGCAGGCTCCCATAGTCATATACTGTAGGTATTACATGAGCTGAGCGTTTATTATATGATGCTATATTTAGCTTGGACTCCATGGCTTTGACAGTAAGAATGCCTTGGCCAGTCAGAGGAGCCTTGGCCAGTCAGAGGAGCCGTGGCCAGTAAGAATGCCTTGGCCAGTAAGAATGCCTTGGCCAGTAGGAATGCCTTGGCCAGTCAGAGGAGCCGTGGACTAGGACCAGATGACGATGATGACCAGACTAGGACTAGTTCAAGACTAACACAGTGCTAGAGCAACTAAACTGGGTCAAGACCAAAGACAGATTATGGCAAAACCATGACCAGTTCAGGACAAGACGGAGACTGTTCCAGCACTAGAGCAGGAGTTCTAGTCCAAGGCTAGACTAGGGCTAAACAGTCAATGTCCTAAACAGGTCGAGACCCTGGCCAAATCCATCCATGTGACACCCTTGACACCTTCAGCCACAGTGCATTATACTAAAGTCTAGCAAAGCTGCTAAAATCTATTAAAATAAAAACATTATCTTAGGAAAAGCAATGGTGTGCTTCCTGTAGTTGTTTTGACCATTTTGAAACTTGGCCCTGAAACCATACCTTAATCAAAGAGCAAAGACTCAGTCAGGCTACTTCAGTTAAGATGCTGGACTGTGGCTTTCCTTAATCTGGTGGAAGAATGTATGAGAGAATGAGTGAATGTGAGGCATTAATCTGTAAAGCTTTGAGTGCTCAAAGGAATAAAAAAGTGCTATAAAAATGTGCGAACAATGTGAGAATTGTTCACATTTCACGTTGTTTTTGTTTTTCTCGCTGCTCCGTCAGGTGAGGAAGTGGAAGATGCTGAGCCGTCACCATGGCGATGGGAAGCCAAAATCAGCAGGGCAGTGCCGGGAGGCGGAGCTTGAGTGGCCCCTGCACTCGGCCATGCTGCTGGGAAACCCTGTGCTTCAGGAGTGCTGCATGTGCAGCGGGCCCTTTATTACCTACGGCAACGAGGAGGCATGGCAACCACGCCAACGCACACAGGTATGGACACCGGACGCACTCACACCTGTAAAGACCTGCATTTACATGCATACCTGGGCATACCTACACAAATGCATTTTAGTAATGCTATAAATGCTGCTTCTCAGCTAATTCTTGAGATGTGATCATTGGTAAGAGATCTTTCACTGAAATGCAACTCATCATCTGGGTTTGCCATGAGTATTCCACCTGCCTCTCTGTATTGGGTTTGGTGTGAGTATTCCACCTGTCACTCTGTATTGGGTTTGCCGTGAGTATTCCACCTGCCTCTCTGTAAACAAATGTATCCTTACGTCTGTAGATGCTGGTAAGGTCGTTGTGTGTCTGGATGTTTATGGAATGTGAGCCCTGAACTATTTTTCTGTGCGATCTGTTCTAAGCCTTATGGTCCCACAGTGCTTTTCAAAGATCTGATGAGATTAGGAAATGGAAAAAAATCTGATGAGATTTATTGGTTTTAAGAGGATTTTGGACCGGAGGATTCTAACTAGCTTTTCAGCTTGAGTCATTTTCCACTCCCCCTTTCTCTCTTTCCCTCTCTGTTTCTCTTTCTCTCTATCCTTGTTTTCTTCTCTCTCTCTGTCTCTCTCTCTCTTTTCTCTCTCTGTCTCTGACATCTCCACACTTTTGGCCCCTCTGGCTCTCCGTAGACAGAGTGTGCCTAGCACACAGATGGCACAGAGGATTTGTTGGCTGTGATGGCCCAGTGTGGCTGCCCATCATGGCTTAGCATTGCCACTTAGCCAGGTGACTGGTCATTTAGCATCACCTCACAGTATGCAACACATGGCTAACATCAACAGACGTAGCACCTTAGGCATGTGACATGAATATTTAGCTGCTTAGCATGGACAGTGGATAGTGGAAGTACCTTAGTCATGCCACACTTAAACACCAGGGTAAACACTTACCCAACGCACTTCTCCCATGAATTCCGGTGTGATATTGACCTAAAGTGTGTTGAAACATGATACCGAGTGTGAACGTATGTCTCATAGCTCATCTCGGCTTGTCCCTGCATTTAGAAATCTGGCGCTTAGTTAAATGATGCTACCAACAGTTTTATGTGATGGGGTGCCTCGGGCATCGGCCTAGCCATGCAAATAAATCACTGTTTTACACCATTTACGAGGCTCAAAGTAGCTCCATACTTCATTGGTAGACTTCTGAGGGCCTTGACATTTTAAAATGACATTGAGAACTTTGAAAAGCACTGGTAGTTTATTTACAAGACGATTTATACAGAGAGTACCTTCATGAAGTTTACCGTTACGGCAACTTGGATTTAGTCACCATAAATTTCGGCGAAAGTCTAATGAAAAGGTATAAAGGGATCAGATTCCAAAAATAATTCTGTGGAAATGCATGGATTCCGGTTGCTTCCAGTAGCAGTAACGAATCCATGCATTTCCACTGAATTATTTTTGGAATCTTTGGAAGATGAGCTATGAGACATACGTTCACACTCGGTATCATGTTTCAACACACTTTAGGTCAATATCACACCGGACTTATGTGCACATTTATTTATTTGAGTGTTTTTCATGATTGTGTTGCTATTTCTTTTCTTTTTCTTTTCTTTCCAATCTTTTTGATTGATAACTGAGGTGATTAAAATCAGAGGAAGGTTAAGTTTAAAATAAAAGTGTTTAAATTGAACTTTTTTTTCTTCTGATCCTTATCTGAAATAGATTTTTTTTTTAAAAAATCAATAATTATCGATATCGACTGATATGAAATACTTCTTTCGTGAAACAGTTTTCAGCCATATCGCCCAGCCCTCTGAGATAGATCTGACTGCAGCAATAAAGCCTTCAAGAAGCTTCGCTAGCCTGCGTGCCCAGCTCCCTCCCTCAGGAGTCTCTGGCTGGACAGCAGCCGGGCTGCCGCCTCAGCCTAGAACATTTTCATTCTAGAGGCATATATCTGGGCAGGATGCAGGCTTCCAGATTGCACCTGTATAAGTGACTTGATGGTGTGGTGCAAAAGGCCCTTATAGAGGTGTTCTGCTGGCTTAGTGGAAGTTCACTGAGAGATCTCATCATTCTGGCATATCTCTGGCAAGTTAAAGTGCTTCTTAGTTGTGGACATCCCACTGTAAAGACAGCTCCTATAAACCTTACAATAGACTTCTCTGCTATTATTTCTCTAGTTTTGTGTGTATCTGTGTCTGTATGAAGTGTTAATTGAGTAAATGATAACGAAGCATTGCTGGGAATAGACTTCTCTGCTATTATTTCTCTAGTTTTGTGTG